>NC_092715.1:3201568-3359068 GCF_047496885.1 Scyliorhinus torazame | reverse complement strand
ATTGTCCCACATCAAAGTCTTTGCTCCCAGTCTACCCTAGCCAAGTCCTCCCTCAGTCCATTGTATTCTCTTTTATTTAAGCACAAAACACTAGTGTTTGATTTTATCTTCTCACCCTCCATCTGTATTTTAAATTCCACCATATTGTGATCGCTCCTTCCGAGAGGATCCCTAACTATGAGATCATGAATCAATCATGTCTCATTACACAGGACGAGATCTAGGATCGCTTGCTCCCTTGTAGGTTCCATTACATACTGTTCCAGGAAACTATCGCGGATACATTCTTTAAACTCCTCCTCAAGGCTGCCTTGACCGGCCTGGTTAAACCAATCGACATGTAGATTAAAATCCCCCATGATAACTGCTGTACCATTTCTACATGCATCAGCTATTTCTTTGTTGATTGCCTGCCTCACTCGTCCTCTCTCTCCCTCACTCACTTTCTCTCTCTCTCTGTCTCTCCCTCACTCACTCTCTCTCTCTCTCTCTCTTTCTCTCACTCTAGCTCTCACTCTCCTGCTCTCCTTCGCTCATTCTCTCTCTCTTGCTCTCTCTCTTCCTCCCTCTCTCGTTCACTCTCTCTCTCTCTCCCTCCCTCTCTCCCTCACTCATTCTCTCTTTCTCACTTGATCTCTCTTGTTCTCTGCTCTCACTCTCGTGCTTGCTCTCTCCCGTTCTCCCTCACTCGCTTTCACTCTCTCTCCTTCACTCGCTCTCTGTCTCGCACTCTCTCTCTTGTTCTCGCTCTCTCTCTCGCTCTTTCTCTCGCTCTCCCTCTCTCTCTCCCTCTCTCTGGTCTCCCTCCACATATCCCAGATCAGGAGGTTGTGACTGACACTATCAGATAACTTGCTGGCAATTGTTTTTAACCAACATTCTCTCTTTCTCCTTCAGGAGAAGGCAGGAAAGGAAACCTCAGGGCTCCAGCCCTCTGATGTTTGCACCTCTGGTGGGCACGAGGACATCAGGTGAGAAGAAATCAAAGCAGCTCCCCTCGAGGAGTCAACCATGGGAAGGGGCAGGGAGCAATCGAGGGGGAGTGTTATGGGGAGGCGTTTTCAGAACCCAAAAATGTATCATGGAGTTCAACCAACCTCCCCCTTTAATGTATTTGTTGCTTTTCCTAGCACACGGCTTGTTCCCTAGGTGTGGGATTACAATTATGGACACGTGGGTTTTTAAACACAAAACACTGTTTATTCCATGAACTCAACTTAACATTTAAATAAACATTGGATCTCTCAACACCCCTTACTTCAAAGATAACTCAGAAAATATTGCAACAGTAAATAACTCCTCAAAATGTTCCTTCAAACTTCCAAGAGATTTAACACCTTTTTGTAAGGGCCACGAAGAATCCAGCACGAGTTTCAAGGATACAAAATAATAACGTTTATTTACTATAACAATAGATACATAACAGTACCAGTAACTTCCCTTGCTACCTTCGTCTTCCTGCTGGTTCCTGAACTGGCCAGCTTATTTATACTAGGAGATTCTCCGCCCCCCTCATTGGGGAAGCTCATACTCCCACAGGATTGTGGGATAGTCATTAGTCCCCAGCCAATGGTAAGCAGGCAGATTATAACATCCCTCCCCCCCCAAAGTCCAAGGAATCCACCGAAGACCCTGGCGAAGGAAGGCGTCGGACTCGTTTGGCCGCAGGCCGGACGCCATTTGCACGCGGCGCTGGATCAGGCGGCGTGTAACGAGACGGAGACCGGCGCTTCCGTGATGAACGGCGTAACGGTTGTACATCCACGGCCTGTGGACCCGAGGATTCCCCCTCTGATGCATCCTGTGTCTCCATCTCGGAGTCAGAGTCTGCTGCCTCCGTCATGTCAGCGTCTCTATCTCCATTCGGTCCCGTAACGACCTGCGCAGGCTTCGAGTGAGGCACCAGTGGAAGATTGTGGGGACTACCTTCCCTTGTCTCTGGTCTCTGCGGCTGTTGAAATGAGCTCCGGGGGCAGGGAATCTTTTGAGGGGATGATCTTCTGGACCGAACGTGGTCTACAGGTTTTCGCTGGAGACGACCCTGGGCTTGCACTTGGTAAGATATAGGACCCGTTTGGCGAAAGATTACACCAGGAACCCATTGGGCACCACCAGCAAAATTCCGAACAAACACTGGGTCACCGGGCGCAAACTGCCGAATCGGACGATGCCGAGACAATCCCTGTCCCTGCCGTTCTTGTGTGCGGCGTACTTTTGCGCCAATGTCCGGGAAGACCATACTAAGGCGGGTGCGAAGTCTCCGGCCCATTAGGAGTTCTGCGGGAGCTACCCCAGTCACTGCATGGGGGGTGGTCCTGTACGTAAACAAAAAGCGAGCCAGTCTCGTGTCCATTGACCCGGAAGACTGCTTCTTTAGGCCTCTTTTGAATGTTTGCACTGCGCGCTCTGCCAACCCATTTGAAGCCGGGTGGTAAGGGGCAGTGCGGATATGGCGGATGCCGTTCATCTTTGTAAACCTAGCAAACTCCTCACTCGTGAATGGAGTGCCGTTATCCGTGACCAGCACCTTGGGGAGGCCATGCGTACAAAATGATAAACGCATCTTTTCAATTGTTGCGCAGGACGTTGTCCCCTGCATCTTATGCACCTCCAGCCATTTGGACTGGGCGTCAATCTGCATGTAAGCGTGCCCAAGGCCGCCCTGGCCATTCCCAGTGATGTAGGGGCGCGGCCGGCGGAAGCTTCTGATGCTCTTGGCAAATGGAGCAGTTTTGGGCCACTTTCTCAATGTCGGTGTCGAGGCCTGGCCACCAGACATAACTCCGGGCCAACATTTACATTTTGGTCACACCTGGATGCCCATTGTGCAAGTCTGTTAGTATCAGCTCCTGGCCTTTATCCGGGACAATCACACGCGTCCCCCACAAGAGGATGCCGTCTTCCACGCTGAATTCTGACAGCTTGGAGGAAAATGCCCGCAACTCGCCTGGGAGCTGTCTATGCTGCCCACCATACAGGACTATGTGCCGAACCTTTGATAGGACTGGCTCCGTCTGGGTCCACTCACGGATCTGTGATGCCGTGACAGGCAAGGTGTCCATAAAATTTAGGGTTGCGACCACCTCACCGGTCGTGGGGGTCGACATGGGGCCGGTCGATAAAGGCAATCGGCTCAGTGCGTCGGCATTTGCTATCTGCGTTCCTGGTTTGTGCTCCAGAGAATACTCGTATGCAGCAAGCAACAAAGTCCAGCGCTGGATCCGTGCGGAAGCAATGGGCGTTATTGGCTTATCCTCTCGGAAAAGCCCCAGCAGAGGCTTATGATCAGTCACGATGGTGAAATGGCGGCCGTACACATACTGGTGGAAGCGTTTCACCACGAAAACCACTGCCAGGCCCTCCTTCTCGATCTGCGCGTACTTTTTCTCCGCTGCAGTCAATGTGCGGGAGGCGAAAGCTATCGGTCGCTCGGCCCCGTTCTCCATCTTGTGGGACAGGACGGCCCCAATACCATACGGGGATGCATCACATGTGACGAGCAAAGGCTTTCCAGGATCATAGTGGGTTAGTAACCCAGACAACGACAATTGTTGCTTTACCCGCCGGAAAGCGGTTTCTTGCGGCTGACCCCAAACCCAGGTGTGATTTTTCTTTAGCAGCAGGTGTAAGGAGGCCAGCGTAGTTGCCAGATTGGGGAGGAACTTCCCGTAATAGTTTACGAGACCGAGAAAAGAACGAAGATGCGAAGTGTCAGTCGGGGTGGGGGCATGTTGAATTGCACGCACCTTCTCTGCGACGGGGTGCAGACCCTCGCGGTCCACCCGATAACCTAGGTAGACTACTTCTTTTGCCTGAAATACGCACTTTGTGTGAGGTAAACGGACTCCAGCCTCCGAAAGGCGTCTAAGGACAGCCTCCAGATTTTCCAAATGTTCCTGCTCCGAGGTCTCTGTAATCAAAACGTCATCTAGGTAGACAGCCACACGTGGTAAACCTCTCAAAATGCCCTCCATAACACGTTGAAAAATAGAGCAGGCAGAGGATACTCCAAATGGCAACCGTGTATATTCATACAGGCCCCGGTGTGTGTTAATTGTTACATATGGTCGGGAGGCAGGGTCCAGCTCCAACTGCAGGTAGGCGTGACTCATATCTAATTTTGTGAACGAGAATCCACCTACAAGTTTCACGTAGAGATCCTCTATGCGAGGCATTGGATATCGGTCGAGTCGGGAAACCGTATTCACTGTAAGTTTATAGTCGCCACACAAGCGAACTGTGGCATCTGGCTTCATTACTGGTACAATTGGTGCTGCCCAGTCAGCAAAACGGACGGGCCTGATAATACCCAAACTCTCCAAATAAGTGAGCTCCCCTTCTACCTTCTCGAGCAAGGCGTAAGGCACTGGGCGCGCCCGGAAATAGCGCGGCGTGGCTCCTGGTTCAACTTGGATACGGGCTACGGCCCCTTTTATTTTCCCCAAACCAGGCTGGAATACCTCTGGGTATCGTCCTAGCACCTCAGTCAACCCTTCAGAAACTGTTTGGAGGATGTGCTGCCATTGCAACCGCAAATGGCGCAACCAGTCCCGACCCAACAGGCTGCGCCCTTGGCCACGCACTACGATAAGTGGGAAACGCCCCTCCTGGCGTCCATAGACAACAGGGGTCATTGTAGTTCCTGCAATGTCCAGTGGTTCCCCCGTGTAGGTGGCCAACCTGGCCTGTGAGTCAGTTAATGTAAGGGTCTGTATACCCTGCTTGATGCGGTCGAATGTCCTCTGGCCGATCACGGAGACCGCTGCGCCAGTATCCAACTCCATCTCCAGCGGGTGGCCATTGACCCGTACTGTCACCTTAATGGGGGCCACACGGGGAGCTGCCACACAATGCAGCTGCAGGCAGTCGTCCTCCGTCTCCACGTCCTCAGGAGTGGTCACCGCAGGTTCATCCACATGGAAGGTACAGCCTCTGGGCTGGTCCCAGTTACGGCCCCTGGGCTGGTCCCAGTTTCGGTCGGAACGACGGCGCCTCTGGCGTCCCCAGGACCGCCGTCCGCGACGGGGTCGGCGCCTACAAGTCTGACACGGACATGGCTCCTCATCCATTGGCTCTGGAGAAGGCTCCCTTCGGGGAGGAATGTCCGATGGCCACTGGCGTCGGTCCGGTCGTTGCCTCGCCCAAGGTACCGCAGGAGTGTGGGGGGACGTTTTTGGGCGGAAAGGGTTGTGCCCCAAGGCATGCACTTCCATTCCCTGTAGCTCCTGTACTCCTCGCTCTGCGCTCTCTCGGGACAAGACTATTTGTATTGCCTGTTGAAAAGTCAATGTTGGCTCCGCTAACACTTTCTCTGGGTTGCTGCATTGTTAATACCGCAAACCAAACGGTCGCGTAACATTTCTGACAAGGTCTCACCATAGTCACAGTATTCCGCAATCCCGCGTAGCCTGGATAGAAAATCGGCAAGGGATTCTCCAGGGGTCCTCTCAGCGGTATTAAACCGGTAACGCTGGACTATCGTGGACGGGGTTGGGTTAAAGTGTTGCCCCACTATATTCACAAGTTCGTCAAACGTTTTGGTGTCCGGCGCAGCTGGGTACGTAAGGCTCCTAATCACCCCAAACGTATGCGGGCCGCAGGCGGTGAGCAATATGACCACCTGGCGCTCGTTTTCAGTGATATTGTTTGCCCGGAAATAGTAACGCATCCGTTGTGTGTACTGGTTCCAGCTTTCCAGCGCAGCATCAAAAACATCCAAACGTCCGTACAGAGGCATGGTATAATAGAAAACAACTTCCAACCTGTATCCAACAAAAATCCAGGGAGGTGGCTTCAGCAGTGTAGACAGCTATTCACTTTTACCCCCGTCGCCAGTTTTGTAAGGGCCACGAAGAATCCAGCACGAGTTTTAAGGATACAAAATAATAACGTTTATTTACTATAACAATATATACATAGCAGTAGCAGTAACTTCCCTTGCTACCTTCTCCTTCCTCCTGGTTCCTGGACTGGCCAGCTTATTTATAGTAGGAGTTTCTCCGCCCCCCTCATTGGGGAAGTTCATACTCCCATAGGATTGTGGGATAGTCATTAGTCCCCAGCCAATCGTAAGTAGGCAGATTATAAGACAGCTTTAAACAGAATCACATCAGGTTAAAGGATATATATATTTTCTGTAGAATGGCAGAGATATAGTAGCTTGGTTGACCTCGGCTCTCAGCAAAACAGACAGGCACTTTTCAAAACTGAAACTAAAAACCTGCAAAATGGCTGAACTGAGCTCAGCTCCACCCACTCTACGACATCACTCTTTTCTTAAAGGTACATTGCTTAAACATCCAGTTCTTAAAGGCACTCTTGCATGACAGGAGGGTCACTGTCTGTGCGGAGTGTGCACGTTCTCACCGAGCCATTAGCAAGGCCGGCTTGCCTGCAGGCAGCAGTGCCAATGCCCCAGTGGGTGTGTGAACGAACTGATGTGATGCATTAAGTGAGCTTGGCCTGTGTCTGGGGTCTCTGGCCGGACATGACATCCTCACCCCACCCCACCCAACCTCACCCCACCCCACCCCCACCCCAACTCACCCCACCCTTCCCCACCTATCCCTTCCCTTCCAGGTGAAGGACAGTGCAGGAACAGAATAGGTGCTCCTCTCGTTCATACATGACTACACATGGAGACATTGCTTGTTGAGCAAGGTGGTGAGAGACATGTGCAAGAAATCTCACCCTGAGAGTATTCCACTTGTCTCCACTCCCCTCAAAACTCTACAGAGTGACCATTGCCTTGGCATCATAGAAAGACTGATCGTATGATCCTGTGTCAGCCATGACCATTCACCCAGGCTGAGGGAAGTCACATGATGGCTTCCATCCGAAACATCCTCCCCTCCCCCATCGTCCCTGCCTCTGACTGCAACAGGTGGTAAATGGCACAGAAAGTGTTTGACAAGGTCCCACATGGCGGATTGGTCAAGAAAGTGAAAGTCCATGGGATACAGGGCAATGTGGCGAACTGGATAAAACGTTAGCTTAGTAACAGGAAACAAAGGGTAAAGGTCACTGGCTGCCCTTGCAATTGGAAAGTTGTTTCAAGTGATGCTGCAGAGGGCTCGGTGTGGGGACGCTGACTGCCTGTGTTATATATTAACGCTTGGATGTGACAGTGGGGGGCACGATTGGGAAATTTGTCGATGACACAAAGATTGGCCGAGTGGTGGACAGTGTAGAGGAAGCTACAATCTCCAGAGTGATATGGATGGGCTGGTGGAGGGGGCGATAAAGTGGCAGCTGGAATTTAACACCGAGAAGTGTGAGGTCAGCTTTTAGGGAGGTCAAACAGCTGTAGGGATACACAATAAATGGGAATATACTAAGAGGGGTGGATGAAGTGAGAGATCTTGGCGACAGGTACACAGGTCCCTAAGGCAGCAGTTCAAGTAGACAAGATTGTTAAGATATAATGTTGGAATTATAAAACACTGGTGATACCACGACTGGAATACTGACATAAGAACATAAGAACTAGGAGCAGGAGTAGACCATTTGGCCCCTCGAGCCTGCTCCACCATTCAATGAGATCATGGCTGATCTTTTGTGGACTCAGCTCCACTTTCCGGCCCGAACACCATAACCCTTAATCCCTTTATTCTTCAAAAAACTATCTATCTTTATCTTAAAAACATTCAATGAAGGAGCCTCTACTGCTTCACTGGGCAAGGAATTCCATAGATTCACAACCCTTGGGGTGAAGAAGTTCCTCCTAAACTCAGTCCTAAATCTACTTCCCCTTATTTTGAGGCTATGCCCCCTAGTTCTGCTTTCACCCGCCAGTGGAAACAACCTACCTGTATCTATCCTATCTATTCCCTTCATAATTTTATATGTTTCTGTAAGATCCCCCCGCATCCTTCTAAATTCCAACGAGTACAGTCCCAGTCTACTCAACCTCTCCTCGTAATCCAACCCCTTCAGCTCCAGGATTAACCTAGTGAATCTCCTCTGCACACCCTCCAGTGCCAGTACGTCCTTTCTCAAGTAAGGAGACCAAAACTGAACACAATCCTCCAGGTGTGGCCTCACTAACACCTTATACAATTGCAGCAGAACCTCCCTAGTCTTAAACTCCATCCCTCTAGCAATGAAGGACAAAATTCCATTTGCCTTCTTAATCACCTGTTGCACCTGTAAACCAACTTTTTGCGACTCATGCACTAGCACACCCAGGTCTCTCTGCACAGCAGCATGTTTTAATATTTTATCATTTAAATAATAATCCCTTTTGCTGTTATTCCTACCAAAATGGATAACCTCACATTTGTCAACATTGTATTCCATCTGCCAGACCCTAGCCCATTCACTTAGCCTATCCAAATCTCTCTGCAGATTTCCAGTATCCTCTGCACTTTTTGCTTTACCACTTATCTTAGTGTCGTCTGCAAATTTGGACACATTGCCCTTGGTCCCCAACTCCAAATCATCTATGTAAATTGTGAACAGTTGTGGGCCCAACACTGATCCCTGAGGGACACCACTAGCTACTGATTGCCAACCAGAGAAACACCCATTAATCCCCACTCTTTGCATTCTATTAATTAACCACTCCTCTATCCATGCTACTACTTTCCCCTTAATGCCATGCATCTTTATCTTATGCAGCAACTTTGTGTGTGGCACCTTGTCAAAGGCTTTCTGGAAATCCAGATATACCACATCCATTGGCTCTCCATTATCTACCGCACTGGTAATGTCCTCAAAAAATTGCACTAAATTTGTTAGGCATGACCTGCCCTTTATGAACCCATGCTCCGTCTGCCCAATGGGACAATGTCCATCCAGATGCCTCGCTATTTCTTCCTTGTTGATAGATTCCAACATCTTCCTTACTACCGAAGTTAAGCTCACTGGCCTATAATTACCCGCTTTCTGCCTACCTCCTTTTTTAAACAGTGGTGTCACATTTGCTAATTTCCAATCCGCCGGGACCACCCCAGAGTCTAGTGAATTTTGGTAAATTATCACTAGTGTATTTGCAATTTCCCTAGCCATCTCTTTTAGCACTCTGGGATGCATTCCATCAGGGCCAGGAGACTTGTCTACCTTTAGCCCCATTAGCTTGCCCATCACTACCTCCTTGGTGATAACAATCCTCTAAAGGTCCTCACCTGTCATAGCCTCATTTCCATCAGTCACTGGCATGTTATTTGTGTCTTTCACTGTGAAGACCGACCCAAAAAACCTGTTCAGTGTCTCAGCCATTTCCTCATCTCCCATTATGAAATCTCCCTTCTCATCCTCGAAAGGACCAATATTTACCTTAGACACTCTTTTTTGTTTTGTATATTTGTAGAAACTTTTACTATCTGTTTTTATATTCTGAGCAAGTTTACTCTCATAATCTATCTTACTCCTCTTTATAGCTTTTTTAGTAGCTTTCTGTTGCCCCCTAAAGATTTCCCAGTCCTCTAGTCTCCCACTGATCTTTACTACTTTGTATGTTCTTTCCTTCAATTTGATATTCTCCCTTATTTCCTTAGATATCCACGGTCAATTTTCCCTCTTTCTACCGTCCTTCCTTTTTGTTGGTATAAACCTTTGCTGAGCACTGTGAAAAATCGCTTGGAAGGTTCTCCACTGTTCCTCAACTGTTTCACCATAAAGTCTTTGCTCCCAGTCTACCTTAGCTAGTTCTTCTCTCATCCCATTGTAATCTCCTTTGTTTAAGCACAAAACACTAGTGCTTGATTTTACCTTCTCACCCTCCATCTGTATTTTAAATTCCACCATATTGTGATCGTTCCTTCCGAGAGGATCCCTAAATATGAGATCCTGAATCAATCCTGTCTCATTACACAGGACCAGATCTAGGACCGCTTGTTCCCTCGTAGGTTCCATTCCATACTGTTCGAGGAAACTATCGCGGATACATTCTATAAACTCCTCCTCAAGGCTTCCTTGACCGACCTGGTTAAACCAATCGACATGTAGATTAAAATCCCCCATGATAACTGCTATACCATTTCTACATGCATCAGTTATTTCTTTGTTTATTGCCTGCCCCACCATAATGTTACTATTTGGTGGCCTATAGACTACTCCTATCAGTGACTTTTTCGCCTTACTATTCCTGATTTCCACCCAAATGGATTCAACCATATCCTCCGTAGCACCGATGTCATCCCTTACTGTTGCCCGGATGTCATCCTTAAATAACAGAGCTTCATTCTCTGTTGCCACGCATTCATCCTATCTATCCTGACATTCCTATTCTGACTAGCTCGTGGCACTGGTAGCAATCCTGAGATTACTACATTTGAGGTCCTACTTTTTAGTTTAACTCCTAACTCCCTGAATTCAGCTTGTAGGACCTCGTCCCGTTTTTTACCTATATCGTTGGTGCCTACGTGCACCACGACAGCTGGCTGTTCACCCTCCCCCCCCCCCCCCCCCCCCCCCCCCCAGAATGTCCTGCAGCCGCTCCGAGACATCCTTGACCCTTGCACCAGGGAGGCAACATACCATCCTGGAGTCTCGACTGCGTCCGCAGAACCGCCTGTTTATTCCCCTTACAATTGAGTCCCCTATCACTATAGCCCTGCCATTCTTCTTCCTGCCCAGCTGCGCAGCAGAGCCAGCCACGGTGCCGTGAACCTGGCTGCTGCTGCCTTCCCCTGGTGAGCCATCTCCCTCAACAGTATCCAAAGCGGTATATCTGTTTTGCAGGGAGATGACCGCAGAGGACACCTGCACTGCCTTCCTACTCTTGCTCTGTCTTTTGGTCACCCATTTTCTATCTCCCTCAGTACCTTTCACCTGCGGTGTGACCAACTCGCTAAACGTGCTATCCACGACGTCCCCAGCATTGCGGACGCTCCAACGTGAGTCCATCCGCAGCTCCAGAGCCGTCAAGCGGTCTAACTGGAGCTGCAACTGGACACACTTCTTGCACGTGAAGGAGCCAGGGACAGTGGACGTGTCCCTGAGCTCCCACATCGCACACGAGGAGCATGACACGGGTCTGAGATCTCCTGCCATGTCTTAAACCTTCGGTTAACTTCAACAATTTCAATTGCCCCCCAAAAATAAATAAATAAACAACGAAGAAAAAAATAAATAAATATACCAATGAAAAGAAAAAGAAAACAGAAACACTACTTACCAGTCACTTACCAGGGATAAAAAGCACCCCCCCCCCCCCCCACCAAACTTCGAATTCCCACCTAGATTCAAATTCCCAAACTCACTCTTTGCTGTCTCACTCTGGCTGTGTCTTCTCTGGCTCACTGGGAGAACTCACTGTGAGTGAGTTTACAAGTTGCACTTTTTAAATTGTCCTAAATTGACTCCCCTCCCCCACCTGCTTTTAGATCAAGGTAGATTTAAGTGACTGACACTTAACTGCCAACCACTTAACTGGGTGGAGTTCTGGTCGCCATTTACATGAAGGACGTTATTGCTCTGGAGAGTGCAGAAGAGGTTTACAAGAATGTTGCCAGGGCTAGAAAAATGTAGCAACGTGGAGAGATTGGATAGGTTGGGGTTATTTTCCTTGGAACAAAGAAGGCTGAGGGGTGACTTAATCGAGGTGAACAAAATTGAGGGGAAGAGATAGGGTGGACAGGATAAAATTGTTTCCGTTGGTGGAGAATTCCAGAACCACGGGACATCGATTCAAGATAAGAAACAGAAAGGGTAGAGGGGACATGAGGAGGAACATTTATACGCAGAGGGTAGCGGAGTCTGGAACTCTCTGCCCGAGTTGGTGGTGGAGGCAGGGACCCGAAACTCTTTTAAACCGTACCTGGATCGCCACCTGAAGTGCTCTAATAATAATAAGCTTTATTCTGAATTCTCCCTCCGTGTACCCGAACAGGCACAGGAATGTGGCGACTAGGGGATTTTCACAGTAACTACATTGCAGTGTTAATGTAAGTCTACTTGTGACATCATACTTGGAACTATGATGTTGTTGCCATTACAGAGACCTGGTTGAGGGAAGGGCAGGATTGGCAGCTAAACGTTCCTGGATTTAGATGTTTCAGGCGGGATAGAGGGGGATGTAAAAGGGGTGGAGGAGTTGCACTACTGGTTAGGGAGAATATCAGAGCTGTACTGCAGGAGGACACCTCAGAGGGCAGTGAGGCTATATGGGGAGAGATCAGGAACAAGAAGGGTGCAGTCACAATGTTGGGGGTTTAATACAGGCCCCCCAACAGCCAGCGGGCGATAGAGGAGCAGATAGGTAGACAGATGTTGGGAAGGTGTAAAAACAACAGGGTTGTGGTGATGGGAGACTTTAACTTCCCCAATATTGACTGGGACTCACTTAGTGCTGGGGGCTTGGATGGGGCAGAGTTTGTAAGGAGCATCCAGGAGGGCTTCTTAAAACAATATGTAGATGGTCCAACTAGGGAAGCCGTGGTACTGGACCTGGTATTGGGGGATGAGCTTGGCCAGGTGGTAGAAGTTTCAGTCGGGGAGCATTACGGGAACAGTGACCACAATTCAGTAAGTTTTAAAGTGTTGAACAAGGATAAGAGTGGTCCTAGGATGAATGTGCTAAATTGGGGGAAGGCTAATTATAACAATATTAGGCGGGAACTGAAGAACATAGATTGGGGGCAGATGTTTGAGAGTAAATCAACATCTGACATGTGGGAGGCTTTCAAATGTCAGTTGAAAGGAATTCAGGACCGGCATGTTCCTGTGAGGAAGAAGGATAAATATGGCAAATTTCGGGAACCTTGGATGACGAGAGATATTGTAGGCCTCGTCAAAAAGAAAAAGGAGGCATTTGTCAGGGCTAAAAGGCTGGGAACAGACGAAGCCTGCGTGGAATATAAGGAAAGTAGGAAGGAACTTAAGCAAGGAGTCAGGAGGGCTGGAAGGGGTCACGAAAAGACATTGGCAAATAGGGTTAAGGAAAATCCCAAGACTTTTTACATCTACATAAAAAGCAAGAGGGTAGCCAGGGAAAGGGTTGGCCCACTGAAGGACAGGTGAGGGAATCTTATGTATGGAGCCAGAGGAAATGGGTGAGGTACTAAATGAATACTTTGCATCAGTATTCGCCAAAGAGAAGAAATTGGTAGATATTGAGTCTGGAGAAGGGTGTGTAGATAGCCTGGGTCACATTGAGATCCAAAAGGACGAGGTGTTGGGTGTCTTAAAAAATATTAAGGTAGATAAGTCCCCAGGGTCTGATGGGATCTACCCCAGAATAACGAAGGAGCCAAGAGAGGAAATTGCTGAGGCCTTGACAGAAATCTTTGGATCCTCGCTGTCTTCAGGTGATGTCCCGGAGGACTGGAGATTAGCCAATGTTGTTCCTTTGTTTAAGAAGGGTAGCAAGGATAATCCAGGGAATTACAGGCCGGTGAGCCTTACGTCAGTGTAGGGAAATTACTGGAGAGAATTCTTCAGAACAGTATCTACTCTCATTTGGAAGCAAGTGGTCGTATTAGCGAGAGGCAGCACGGTTTTGTGAAGGGGAGGTCGTGTCTCACTAACTTGATAAGAGTTTTTCGAAGAGGTCACAAAGGTGATTAATGCAGGTAGGGCAGTGGATGTTGTCTATATGGACTTCAGTAAGGCCTTTGACAAGGCCCCTCATGGTAGACTGGTACAAAAGGTGAAGTCACACGGGATCAGAGGTGCGCTGGCAAGGTGGATACAGAACTGGCTAGGTCATAGAAGGCAGAGAGTAGCAATGGAAGGATGCTTTTCTAATTGGAGGGCTGTGACTAGTGGGGATCAGTGCTGGGACCTTTGCTGTTCGTAGTATATATAAATGATTTAGAGGAAAATGTAACTGGTCTGATTAGTAAGTTTGCAGACGACACAAAGGTTGGTGGAATTGCGGATCGCGATGAGGACTGTCAGAGGATACAGCAGGATTTAGATCGTATGGAGACTTGGGCGGAGAGATGGCAGATGGAGTTTAATCCGGACAAATGTGAGGTAATGCATTTTGGAAGGTCTAATGCAGGTAGGGAATATACAGTGAATGGTAGAACCCTCAAGAGTATTGAAAGTCAAAGAGATCTAGGAGTACAGGTCCACAGGTCACTGAAAGGGGCAACACAGGTGGAGAAGGTAGTCAAGAAGGCATACGGCATGCTTGCCTTCATTGGCCGGGGCATTGAGTATAAGAATTGGCAAGTCATGTGGCAGCTGTATAGAACCTTAGTTATGCCACACTTGGAGTATAGTGTTAAATTCTGGTCGTCACACTACCAGAAGGATGTGAAGGCTTTAGAGAGGATGCAGAAGAGATTTACCAGGATGTTGCCTGGTATGGAGGGCATTAGCTATGAGGAGCGGTTGAATAAACTCGGTTTGTTCTCACTGGAACGAAGGAGGTTGAGGGGAGACCTGATAGAGGTCTACAAAATTATGAGGGGCATAGACAGAGTGGATAGTCAGAGGCTTTTCCCCAGGGTAGAGGGGTCAATTACTAGGGGGCATAGGTTTAAGGTGAGAGGGGCAAGGTTTAGAGTAGATGTACGAGGCAAGTTTTTTACGCAGAGGGTAGTGGGTGCCTGGAACTCGCTGCCGGAGGAGGTAGTGGAAGCAGGGACGATAGGGACATTTAAGGGGCATCTTGACAAATACATGAATAGGATGGGAATAGAGGGATTCGGACCCAGGAAGTGTAGAAGATTGTAGTTTAGTCGGGCAGCATGGTCGGCACGGGCTTGGAGGGCCGAAGGGCCTGTTCCTGTGCTGTACATTTCATCTTTCTTCTTTGTTCTTTGAGGTCATCCCAGAATCTTGATCTCATTGAAGCTTTCTCACCCCCTCTCACTCCCAATCTCGTTGAAACTCTCCAATCCTCTCTCACTCCTAATCTCGTTGAAACTCTCTAATCCTCTCTCACTCCCTGTTTAGCACAGGGCTAAATCGCTGGCTTCGAAAGCAGACCAAGGCAGGCCAGCAGCACGGTTCAATTCCCGTACCAGCCTCCCCGAACAGGCGCCGGAATGTGGCGACTAGGGGCTTTTCACAGTAACTTCATTGAAGTCTACTTGTGACAATAAGCAATTTTCATTTCATTTCATCTCGGTGAAACTCTCTAATCCTCTCTCTCTCCCAATCTTGTTGAAACTCTCCCATTCTCTCGCACACTCCATCTCATTGACAGCTCTCTCTCATCCGTTCGTTTTTATTAACGTCTCGTTCTTTTCACTGATTATGTTTTGTACAGTGATGAACACAGAGGTGCAGGTGTCAGCCTTGCTGAGTTTCCTCACCAAGATGCTAAAATTGGAACAGGAAGGTGAAGATGATGATGTCGACGTTGTGAAGTTCCTTGGGTTGGTGAAAGAATATCGAGTAAGTGAAGAGACCTCCTCGGCCTACAGTGCTGAGGGAGCCCCGCACTGTCAGAGGGTCAGTACTGAGGGAGTGCCGCACTGTCAGAGGGTCAGTGCTGAGGGAGTGCCGCACTGTCAGAGGGTCAGTGCTGAGGGAGTGCCGCACTGTCAGAGGGTCAGTACTGAGGGAGTGCTGCACTGTCAGAGGGTCAGTACTGAGGGAGTGCCGCACTGTCAGAGGGTCAGTGCTGAGGGAGTGCCGCACTGTCAGAGGGTCAGTACTGAGGGAGCGCTGCACTGTCAGAGGGTCAGTACTGAGGGAGTGCCGCACTGTCAGAGGGTCAGTGCTGAGGGAGTGCTGCACTGTCAGAGGGTCAGTACTGAGGGAGCCCCGCACTGTCAGAGGGTCAGTACTGAGGGAGTGCCGCACTGTCAGAGGGTCAGTACTGAGGGAGTGCTGCACTGTCAGAGTGTCAGTACTGAGGGAGCGCTGCACTGTCAGAGGGTCAGTACTGAGGGAGTGCTGCACTGTCAGAGGGACAGTACTGAGGGAGTGCTGCACTGTCAGAGGGTCAGTACTGAGGGAGCCCCGCACTGTCAGAGTGTCAGTACTGAGGGAGTGCCGCACTGTCAGAGGGTCAGTGCTGAGGGAGTGCTGCACTGTCAGAGGGTCAGTACTGAGGGAGCCCCGCACTGTCAGAGGGTCAGTACTGAGGGAGTGCCGCAGTGTCAGAGGGTCAGTACTGAGGGAGTGCCGCACTGTCAGAGGGTCAGTACTGAGGGAGCGCTGCACTGTCAGAGGGTCAGTACTGAGGGAGTGCTGCACTGTCAGAGGGTCAGTACTGAGGGAGTGCTGCACTGTCAGAGGGTCAGTGCTGAGGGAGCCCCGCACTGTCAGAGGGTCAGTACTGAGGGAGTGCCACACTGTCAGAGGGTCAGTACTGAGGGAGTGCCACACTGTCAGAGGGTCAGTACTGAGGGAGTGCCACACTGTCAGAGGGTCAGTACTGAGGGAGTGCCGCACTGTCAGAGGGTCAGTACCGAGGGAGTGCCACACTGTCAGAGGGTCAGTACTGAGGGAGCGCTGCACTGTCAGAGGGTCAGTAACGAGGGAGTGCTGCACTGTCAGAGGGTCAGTACTGAGGGAGTGCCGCACTGTCAGAGGGTCAGTACTGAGGGAGCGCTGCACTGTCAGAGGGTCAGTACTGAGGGAGTGCCGCACTGTCAGAGGGTCAGTACTGAGGGAGTGCTGCACTGTCAGAGTGTCAGTACTGAGGGAGCGCTGCACTGTCAGAGGGTCAGTACTGAGGGAGTGCTGCACTGTCAGAGGGACAGTACTGAGGGAGTGCTGCACTGTCAGAGGGTCAGTACTGAGGGAGCCCCGCACTGTCAGAGTGTCAGTACTGAGGGAGTGCCGCACTGTCAGAGGGTCAGTGCTGAGGGAGTGCTGCACTGTCAGAGGGTCAGTACTGAGGGAGCCCCGCACTGTCAGAGGGTCAGTACTGAGGGAGTGCCGCAGTGTCAGAGGGTCAGTACTGAGGGAGTGCCGCACTGTCAGAGGGTCAGTACTGAGGGAGCGCTGCACTGTCAGAGGGTCAGTACTGAGGGAGTGCTGCACTGTCAGAGGGTCAGTACTGAGGGAGTGCTGCACTGTCAGAGGGTCAGTGCTGAGGGAGCCCCGCACTGTCAGAGGGTCAGTACTGAGGGAGTGCCACACTGTCAGAGGGTCAGTACTGAGGGAGTGCCACACTGTCAGAGGGTCAGTACTGAGGGAGTGCCGCACTGTCAGAGGGTCAGTACTGAGGGAGCGCTGCACTGTCAGAGGGTCAGTAACGAGGGAGTGCTGCACTGTCAGAGGGTCAGTACTGAGGGAGTGCCGCACTGTCAGAGGGTCAGTACTGAGGGAGCGCTGCACTGTCAGAGGGTCAGTACTGAGGGAGTGCCGCACTGTCAGAGAGTCAGTACTGAGGGAGCGCTGCACTGTCAGAGGGTCAGTACTGAGGGAGTGCCGCACTGTCAGAGGGTCAGTACTGAGGGAGCCCCGCACTGTCAGAGGGTCAGTACTGAGGGAGTGCTGCACTGTCAGAGGGTCAGTACTGAGGGAGTGCTGCACTGTCAGAGGATCAGTACTGAGGGAGTGCCGCACTGTCAGAGGGTCAGTAACGAGGGAGTGCTGCACTGTCAGAGGGTCAGTACTGAGGGAGCGCTGCACTGTCAGAGGGTCAGTACTGAGGGAGTGCTGCACTGTCAGAGAGTCAGTACTGAGGGAGTGCCGCACTGTCAGAGGGTCAGTACTGAGGGAGTGCCGCACTGTCAGAGGGTCAGTACTGAGGGAGTCCTGCACTGTCAGAGGGTCAGTACTGAGGGAGTGCTGCACTGTCAGAGGGTCAGTACTGAGGGAGTGCTGCACTGTCAGAGGATCAGTACTGAGGGAGTGCTGCACTGTCAGAGGGTCAGTACTGAGGGAGTGCTGCACTGTCAGAGGATCAGTACTGAGGGAGTGCTGCACTGTCAGAGGGTCAGTACTGAGGGAGTGCTGCACTGTCAGAGGGTCAGTACTGAGGGAGTGCTGCACTGTCAGAGAGTCAGTACTGAGGGAGGGCCGCACTGTCAGAGGGTCAATACTGAGGGACTGTTGCATTGCCAGAGAGTTAGTACTGAGGGAGTGCTGCACTGTCATTTCTACTCTGACTGTCTTGTGGCAATGGCAGCAATCCTGAGATTACTACCTTTGAGGTCCTACTTTTTAACTTATCTCCTAACTCCCTAAATTCTGATTGTAGGACCTCATCCCGATTTTTACCTATATCATTGGTGCCTATATGCACCACGACAACTGGCTGTTCACCCTCCCCCTTCAGTATGTCCTGCAGCCGATCTGAGACACCCCTGACCCGTGCACCCGGGAGGCAACATACCATTCGGGAGTCTCGCTTTCGACCACAGAAACGTCTGTCTACTCCCCTTACGATTGAATCCCCTATAACTATAGCCCTGCCAGTCTTTTTCCTGCCCTTCTGTGCAGCAGAGCCAGCCACGGTGCCATGAGCCTGGCTACTACTGCCTTCCCCTGGTGAGTCATCTCCCCCAACAGTATCCAAAACGGTATACCTGTTGTGGAGGGAGATGACCACAGGGGACACCTGCACTGCCTTCCTGCTTTTTCTCTGTCTTTTGGTCACCCATTCCCTTTCTCCCTTACCAACCCTAATCTGTGGTGTGACCAATTCGCTAAACATGCTATCCACGACCTCTTCAGCATCACTTGACAACAGCTCCTCCACAACCCACCTTCTAGATACAGTGACCGCAATGCACTGATGCAAATTTTTCCCGCAACAGCCAATCAGCGGCTTTGCTCTGCTGCCCTCTGCTGGATGCTTGCCTTCACTTGAACACGGAGGGTGTCTTGCTCAGGTACACCTTCTGGATTCAGTGACCGCGATGCATGGATGCAAATTCTCCCCGCAACAGCCAATCAGCGGCTCCGCTCTGCTGCCCTCTGCTGGATGCTTGCCTTCACTTGAATATGGAGTGTGTCTTGCTCAGGTACACCTTCTGGATACAGTGATCGCAATGCACTGATGCAAATTTCCCCCGCAACAGCCAGTCAGCGGCTCCGCTCTGCTGCCCTCTGCTGGATGCTTGCCTTCACTTGAATACGGAGGGTGTCTTGCTCAGGTACACCTTCTGGATACAGTGATCGCAATGCACTGATGCAAATTTTCCCTGCAACAGCCAATCAGTGGCTCCGCTCTGGTGCCCTCTGCTGGATCAATAGAGACGCATTTTAAAATGAAACAAAAAACCCGGTACATTGTTCAACTTCAACCTCACAAGGGTTTTAGCAGAAAAACTCAATTAAGCTCACTGAAACTTATGCCTCATTTCTAACATCGAACAATTAAAACATAGTCTAATTAAAACTACCTCTGCTTCCTGACAATGTGATAACCCACCAATTGCTGGTGACCTTTGTAATTGATCAGAAAGGTTGCTGCTCACTAAACTCTGAATTATCCATTTACAGGGTCTGTCATCTCACTCGAGTCACCCCTGCACTGTCGCGAAGGAGGCCCATAACATAACCAAGAATCGATTCCTCAACATGTTACCATGTAAGTGTGATCGGGCGGTTGCGTTTACCATGTGTGTGTGTGTACATATCTCCGTGTATCCATGTCATGTGTGTGTATGTCTGTATTTGTGTGTATTCGTGTACTTGTCTTTTGTCCGTGTGTGTGCCACGTGTCTGTGTGGTGTGGCATTTATATTTGTGATCAAGTTCAATACCCTGATCCCGCCTCCTCCCCATATCCCTCGATCCCTTTAGCCCCAAGAGCTGTATCTAATTCCTGCTTGAAATTACACAGCGTTTTGGCCTCAACTACTTTCTGTGGGAGTGAATTCCACAGATTCGCCGCTCTCTGGGTGAAGAAATCTCTCCTCCCCTCAGCCCTAAAAGGTTTACCCTTTATCCTCAAACTATGACCCCGGGTTCTGGACTCCCCCACCATCGGGAACATTCTTTCTGAATCTACCCTGTCTAATCCTGGTAGAATTTTGTAAGTTTCTATGAGATCCCCTCTCACTCTCCTAAACTCCAATGAATATAATCCTAACCGATTTAGTCTCTCCTCATATGACAGTCCCGCCATCCCTGGAATCAGTCTGGTAAACCTTCGCTGCTCTCCCTCGAGAGCAAGAACATCCTTCCTCAGGTAAGGACACCAAAACTGCCCACAATACTCCAGGTGTGGCCTCACCAATGCCCTTTACAATTACAGTAAAACATCTCTATTCCTGTACTCAAATCCTCTCGCTGTGAAGGTTAACATACTTGCTTAGCTGTAGGAGACAGAGGGTGGTAGAAGGCTGAGTGTGTGACTGGGAGCTGGTGTCCCACGGCGTTCCACAGGGATCAGTGCAGGTCACTTATTGTTTGTGGTATATATTTAAACGATATAGAAAAAAATGTGGGCGGGGGGTTGCTAAGTAAGTTTGTAGATGACAGGAAGATTGGCCGGGTGGTAGACAGTGAAGAAGGTGTTAGGTTACAGGAGGATACAGACGGATTGGTCAGATGGACAGATCAGTGGCAGATGGAATTTAACGCTGGAAAGTGTGAGGTGATGCATTGGAAGGAGTAACACGAGGGAGAACTCAATCAATGGCAGGACACTAGGAAGCTCAGGGAAGAAGGATGTTGGGGTGATTGTCCACAGATCCCTGAAGGTGGAAGTAGGTGAACAGGGTCGTTAGAAGGTATACTGAAAACTTGCCTTTATCAGTCGGGGCACAGGTTATAAGAGCAGGGAGGTCATGTTGGAGCTGTGCAGGACTTTGGTGAGGTCACAGCTGGAACTCTGTGTTCAGCTCTATTCACCGCACTATAGGAAGGATGTGATTGTGTGAGACGGTGCAGAGGAGATTCACTATAGGAAGGATGTGATTGTGTGAGACGGTGCAGAGGAGATTCACTATAGGAAGGATGTGATTGTGTGAGACGGTGCAGAGGAGATTCACTATAGGAAGGATGTGATTGTGTGAGACGGTGCAGAGGAGATTCACTATAGGAAGGATGTGATTGTGTGAGACGGTGCAGAGGAGATTCACTATAGGAAGGATGTGATTGTGTGAGACGGTGCAGAGGAGATTCACTATAGGAAGGATGTGATTGTGTGAGACGGTGCAGAGGAGATTCACTATAGGAAGGATGTGATTGTGTGAGGGCGGCCTGATCGAGGCGGACAAGATTCTGAGGGGCACGGACAGGGTGGATAGAGAGCAGCTGTTCCCTGAGCTGAAGGGTCAATAACAAGGGGGCTTAATTTTAAGGTGAAAGGCAGGATTTGAGGAAAAATGTTTTCAGCCAGAGGGTGGTGAGGATGTGGAATGCACGGCCTGGGAGGGGAGTTGAAACCTCACAACCTTTAAACAGCACTTGGGTGAACATCTGAAATGTCAAAACATTCAAGGCTATGGGGCAAGTGCTGGGAAGTGGGATTAGTGCAGGCCGAGTGCAGTTATTTCAGTGCAGGCCGAGTGCAGTTATTTCAGTGCAGGCCGAGTGCAGTTATTTCAGTGCAGGCCGAGTGCAGTTAGTTCAGTGCAGGCCGAGTGCAGTTAGTTCAGTGCAGGCCGAGTGCAGTTAGTTCAGTGCAGGCCGAGAGCAGTTATTTCAGTGCAGGCCGAGTGCAGTTAGTTCAGTGCAGGCCGAGAGCAGTTATTTCAGTGCAGGCCGAGTGCAGTTATTTCAGTGCGGGCCTAGTGCAGTTAGTTCAGTGCAGGCCGAGTGCAGTTATTTCAGTGCGGGCCTAGTGCAGTTAGTTCAGTGCAGGCCGAGTGCAGTTATTTCAGTGCGGGCCTAGTGCAGTTAGTTCAGTGCAGGCCGAGAGCAGTTAGTTCAGTGCAGGCCGAGTGCAGTTATTTCAGTGCAGGCCGAGTGCAGTTATTTCAGTGCAGGCCGAGTGCAGTTAGTTCAGTGCAGGCCGAGTGCAGTTAGTTCAGTGCAGGCCGAGTGCAGTTAGTTCAGTGCAGGCCGAGTGCAGTTAGTTCAGTGCAGGCCGAGAGCAGTTAGTTCAGTGCGGGCCGAGTGCAGTTAGTTCAGTGCAGGCCGAGTGCAGTTAGTTCAGTGCAGGCCGAGTGCAGTTAGTTCAGTGCAGGCCGAGTGCAGTTAGTTCAGTGCAGGCCGAGAGCAGTTAGTTCAGTGCAGGCCGAGTGCAGTTAGTTCAGTGCGGGCCGAGTGCAGTTAGTTCAGTGCGGGCCGAGTGCAGTTATTTCAGTGCAGGCCGAGTGCAGTTAGTTCAGTGCAGGCCGAGAGCAGTTAGCTCAGTGCAGGCCGAGTGCAGTTATTTCAGTGCAGGCCGAGAGCAGTTATTTCAGTGCAGGCCGAGTGCAGTTAGTTCAGTGCAGGCCGAGTGCAGTTAGTTCAGTGCAGGCCGAGAGCAGTTATTTCAGTCTAGGCCGAGTGCAGTTAGCTCAGTGCGGGCCGAGTGCAGTTAGTTCAGTGCAGGCCGAGTGCAGTTATTTCAGTGCGGATTCGATGGGTCAATGGGGATTCTTCTGTATTGTACGACTCACTGACTCGAGGGTGTGATATTAGGACACTGAGAAAATATCGACGGGATTAGACAAAATCAACATGGGTTTATGAAAAGGAAAACCATGTTTGACAAACCTACGAGAGTTTTCTGAGGCTGTAAGTAGTAGAATAGATAAGGGAGAACCAGTGGATGTGGTGTATTTGGATTTTCAGAAAGCTTTGGATAAAGTCCACAAAATTAAAACACATGGGATTGGTGGTAATATAGTGGCATGGAGTGAGAATTGGCCATCAGACAGTGAAAGGAACAAATGGGTCTTTTTCCATGTCTTTATAGTGTTTTCGGGATCCTTAAGGGGGAGGGGGAGCAGCCCCAAGTCGTGGTCCACATAGGTACCAACGACATAGGTAGGAAAAGGGTTAGGGATGTAAGGCAGGGATTCAGGGAGCTAGGGTGGAAAGTTAGATCTAGGACAAACAGAGTTATTATCTCTGGGTTGTTATCCGTGCCACATGATAGCGGAGTCTGCACGTCCTCCCCGTGTCTGCGTGGGTTTCCTCCGGGTGCTCCGGTTTCCTCCCACAGTCCAAAGATGTGCAGGGTAGGTGGATTGGCCATGATAAATTGCCCTTAGTGTCCAAAATTGCCCTTGGTGTTGGGTGGAGGTGTTGAGTTTGGGTGGGGTGCTCTTTCCAAGAGCTGGTGCAAACTCAGGGGGCCAAATGGCCTCCTTCTGCACTGTAAATTCAATGATAATCTATGATTAATCTAGGACAAAGGTTCGGCACAACATCGTGGGCTGAAGGGCCTGTTCTGTGCTGTATTTTCTATGTTCTATGTTCTATAGCGAGACGAGGAATAGGGAAAGAGAGGAGTTGAACGTGTGGCTACAGGGATGGTGCAGGAGGAAGGGTTTCAGATTTCTGGATAATTGGGCTTATTCTGGGGTCGGTGGGACCTCTACAAACGGGATGGTCTACACCTGGACCAGAGGGGTCCCAATATCCTGGGGGGGAAATTTGCTAATGCTCTTCGGGAGGGTTTAAACTAGTTCAACAGGGGCTTGGGAACCTGAATTGTAGCTCCAGTATACAGGAGGTTGAGAGTAGTGAGGTCATGAGTAAGGTTTTAAAGTTGCAGGAGTGTACCGGCAGGCAGGAAGGTGGTTTAAAGTGTTTCTTCTTCAATGCCAGGAGCATCCGGAATAAGGTGGGTGAACTTGCGGCATGGGTTGGTACCTGGGACTTCGATGTTGTGGCCATTTCGGAGACATGGATAGAGCAGGGACAGGAATGGTTGTTGCAGGTGCCAGGGTTTAGATATTTCAGTAAGCTCAGGGAAGGTGGTAAAAGAGGGGGAGGGGTGGCATTGTTAGTCAAGGACAGTATTACGGTGGCAGAAAGGACATTTGATGAGAACTCGTATACTGAGGTAGTATGGGCTGAGATTAGAAACAGGAAAGGAGAGGTCACCCTGTTAGGGGTTTTCTATAGGCCTCCGAAAAGTTCCAGAGATGTAGAGGAAAGGATTGCAAAGATGATTCTGGATAGGAGCAAAAGCAACAGGGTAGTTGTTATGGGGGACTTTAACTCTCCAAATGTTGACTGGACACGCTATAGTTCGAGTACTTTAGATAGGTCCGTTTTTGTCCAGTGTGTGCAGGAGGGTTTCCTGACACAGTATGTAGATAGGCCAACGAGAGGCGAGGCCGAATTGGATTTGGTACTGGGTAATTAGAACATAGAACGATACAGCGCAGTACAGGCCCTTCGGCCCACGATGTTGCACCGACATGGGAAGTCAAAAAACAAAAGCCATCTAACCTACACTATGGCATTATCATCCATATGCTTATCCAAGAAACTTTTAAATGCCCTCAATGTTGGCGAGTTCACTACTATTGCAGGTAGGGCATTCCACGGCCTCACCACTCTTTGCATAAAGAACCTACCTCTGACCTCTGTCCTATATCTATTACCCCTCATAAAGCTATGTCCCCTCGTGCTAGCCATTTCCATCCGCGGGAGAAGGCTCTCACTGTCCACCCTATCTCACCCTCTGATCATTTTGTATGCCTCTATTAAGTCTCCTCTTAACCTTCTTCTCTCTAACGAAAACAACCTTTTCTGCATTAAATTCCATTTGCCACCTCTCAGCCCAGTGCTGCAGCTTATCTATGTCCCTCTGTAACTTGTAACATCCTTCCGCACTGTCCACAACTCCACTGACTTTAGTGTCATCTGCAAGTTTACTCACCCATCCTTCTACGCCCTTCTCCAGGTCATTTATAAAAATGACAAATAGCAGTGGCCCCAAAACAGATCCTTGTGGTACACCACTAGTAACTGGACTCCAGTCTGAACACTTCCCATCAACCACCACCCTTTGTCTTCTTCCAGCTAGCCAATTTCTGATCCAAACTGCTAAATCTCCCTGCATCCCATGCTTCCGTATTTTCTGCAATAGCCTACCATGGGGAACCTTATCAAACGCTTTACTGAAATCCATATACACCACATCAACTGCTTTACCCTCATCCACCTGTTTGGTCACCTTCTCAAAGAACTCAATAAGGTTGTGAGGCACGACCTACCCTTCACAAAACCGTGTTGACTATCTCTAATCAAATTATTCCTTTCCAGATGATTATACACCCTATCTCTTATAAACCTTTCCAAGATTTTGCCCACAACAGAAGTAAGGCTCACTGGTCTATAGTTACCGGGGTTGTCTCTACTCCCCTTCTTGAACAAGGGGACAACATTTGCTATCCTCCAATCTTCTGGCACTATTCCTGTTGACAAAGGTGACTTAAAGATCAAAGCGAAAGGCTCAGCAATCTCCTCCCGAGCTTCCCAGAGAATCCTAGGATAAATCCCATCTGGCCCAGGTGACTTATCTATTTTCACCCTTTCCAGAATTGTTAACACCTCCTCCTTATGAACCTCAAGCCCTTCTAGTCTAGTAGCCTGAATCTCAGTATTCTCCTCGACAACATTGTCTTTTTCCTGTGTGAATACTGATGAAAAATTTTCATTTAGCACCTCTCCTATCTCCTCAGACTCCAAGCACAACTTCCCGCTACTGTCCTTGACTGGCCCTACTCTTACCCTAGTCATTCTTTTATTCCTGACATATCTATAGAAAGCTTTAGGGTTATCCTTGATCCTACCTGCCAAAGACTTCTCATGTCCCCTCCTGGCTCTTCTTAGCTCTCTCTTTAGGTCCTTCCTAGCTAACTTGTAACTCTCGAGCGCCCTAACTGAACCTTCATGTCTCATCTTTACATAAGCCTCCTTCTTCCTCTTGACAAGTGTTTTTCGACTGCCTTAGTAAACCACGGTTCCCTCGCTCGACCACTTCCTCCCTGCCTCACAGGCACATACTTATCAAGGACACGCAGTAGCTGTTCCTTGAACAAGCTCCACACTTCCATTGTGCCCATCCCCTGCAGTTTTCCTCTCCATCTGATGCATCCTAAGTCTTGCCTCATCGCATCATAATTGCCTTTCCCCCAGATATAACTCTTGCCCTGCGGTATATACCTATCCCTTTCCATCACTAAAGTAAACGTAATCGAATTGTGGTCACTATCACCAAAGTGCTCACCTACCTCCAAATCTAACACCTGTCCTGGTTCATTAGAGATGTGGATCAGAAATTGGCTAGCTGAAAGAAGACAGAGGGTGGTGGTTGATGGGAAATGTTCAGAATGGAGTTCAGTTACAAGTGGCGTACCACAAGGATCTGTTTTGGGGCCACTGCTGTTTGTAATTTTTATAAATGACCTGGAGGAGGGCGTAGAAGGATGGGTGAGTAAATTTGCAGATGACACTAAAGTCGGTGGAGTTGTGGACAGTGCGGACAGATGTTACAAGTTACAGAGGGACATAGATAAGCTGCAGCACTGGGCTGAGAGGTGGCAAATGGAGTTTAATGCAGAAAAGTGTGAGGTGATTCATTTTGGAAGGAATAACAGGAATACAGAGTACTGGGCTAATGGTAAGATTCTTGGCAGTGTGGATGAGCAGAGAGATCTCAGTGTCCATGTACATAGATCCCTGAAAGTTGCCACTCAGGTTGAGAGGGTTGTTAAGAAGGTGTACGGTGTGTTAGCTTTTATTTGTAGAGGGACTGAGTTTCGGAGCCATGAGGTCATGTTGCAGCTGTACAAAACTCTGGTGTGGCCGCATTTGGAGTATTGCGTGCAATTCTGGTCGCCGCATTATAGGAAGGATGTGGAAGCATTGGAAAGGGTGCAGAGGAGATTTACCAGAATGTTGCCTGGTATGGAGGGAATATCTTATGAGGAAAGGCTGAGGGACTTGAGGCTGTTTTCATTAGAGAGAAGAAGGTTAAGAGGTGACTTAATTGAGGCAGACAAGATGATCAGAGGATTAGATAGGGTGGACAGTGAGAGCCTTTTTCCTTGGATGGTGATGTCTAGCACGAGGGGACATAGCTTTAAATTGAGGGGAGATAGATATAGGACAGATGTCAGAGGTAGGTTCTTTACTCAGAGAGTAGTAAGGGTGTGGAATGCCCTGCCTGCAGCAGTAGTGGACTCGCCAACACTAAGGGCATTCAAATGGTCATTGGATAGACATATTGACGATAAGGGAATAGTGTAGATGGGCTTTAGAGTGGTTTCACAGGTCGGCGCAACATCGAGGGCCGAAGGGCCTGTACTGCGCTGTAATGTTCTATGTTCTATACCTACAGGATGATCTCGATTGGGGATGAAGATTGAGGGTTGTGTGATATTTAGGAAGGGCAGCAAGTTAAGAAAAATTGGAGGGGTGGTTCTGTTAATTAATGATGGTATTAGTGCATTCGAGGGGGGCGACCAAAGTTCTGGAAACCAGGATGTAGAAGTTGTTTCAATTGAGGTGAGGTCCTGATCAATCAGATGGGGCAAAAGTGGTGTTGTTGAAGAGTTGATAGAATGTTTTCAGGATAGTCTCTTAGAACAGCACATTCTGGAGCCAATCAGAGGGCAGGCAATACTAGACATGGCATTGTGCAATGAGATAGGATTAAGTGATTAAGAGATAACCTCGTAATGAAGGCACCTATGGGTAGCAGGAATCGTAATGTGACTGAATTTTACATTCAGTTAGATGGAGAGAAGAATGTGTCCCAGACTCGTATTTTCAACTTGAATAAGGACAATTACGAGGGCATGAAAACAGAGGGAGCAAAGGTGATCTGGCAAATGTGCTCAATAGAGATTCAGTAACAGACATTTAAAGGACTATTTCAGAATAGACACATTCCCGTGAGAAAGAACATTCCTACGGGCAGGCCTGTCATCCACAGTGAACAAAATACGTTGAAGACAGCATTAAACTTAAAGAAAGTCATATATTTGTGCAAAGGCTTGTGGCAAACCAGAAGATCAGACAGAACATAAAAAACATCAAAGAATGACATGAAGATTGATAAGGAGGGCAAAACGAGTGCAGTCGGAGAGAAAGCTCACCAATAATCTCAAGGTGGATAGTAAGGATTTCTATAACTATTTAAAAGCAGAATTCACAAAGTGAGCTATGGTTCTATAGAAAATGCACCCGGGTAATTGATGATGGAAAGTAAGGTTATGGTGGGTGAATTAAACAGGTGTTTTGAATCAATATCCATTCTGGAGAACACAAATAATATCCCAGAAATAGCTACAAATCAGGAAATGGAAATGAAGAATATCTCAAGATAATTACAATCACCTGGGAACTGGAATCTGTTGGGTCTGTGAGGTGAAAGCTGCCCTGGTCGCATCGACTTTACCATAAGGTCTTGAAAGAACTGGCTAATGAGATCATTTTTTAAAAATTCATTTTACAGGAGGTGGGTTAGACAGGATGCTGGTTAGGCCGCATTTATTGTCCAGCCCTAGCTGCCCTTCAGAAGGTGGGGGTGAGCTGCCTTCTTGAACCGCAGCAGTCCCGGAGGTGTAGGTACACCCACTGTGCTGTTAGGGAGGGAGTTCCAGGATGTTGCCCCGGCGACAGTGAAGGAACGGCTGATATATTTCCAAGTCGGGGTGGTGAGTGACTTGGAGGGGAACCTCCAGGTGGTGGGGTTCCCAGGTATCTGCTGCTCTTGTCCTTCGAGATGGGAGTGGCCGTGGGTTTAGAAGGTGCTGCCTAAGGAACCTTGATGAGTTTCTGCACTAACTCTTGTAGATGGTACACACGGCTGCCACTGTGCGTCAGTGGGGGAGAGTTTGAATGTTTGTGGAAGGGGAGCAATCAAGCGGATTTGTCCTGGATGGTACTGAGCTTCTTGAGTTTTGTTGGAGCTGCGCTCATCCAGGCAAGTTAGCCTAATATCTGTCCGAGAGAAAATGTTACACGGCATTATTAAAGGTTTTAGAGCACGACACTTAGAAAAATTCAAAGCAATCAGTCAGAGTCAACCTGGCTTGTGAAAGGGAGATCACGTTTAGCCAAGTTATTGAAGTTCTTTGAAGGAGTCACATGTGCTGTGGATAAAGGGGAACTGGTGGATGTGCTGTACTGAGATTTCCAGAAGGGATTTGCTAAGATGCCACAACTAAGGTTATTGTGTAAAATAAAAGCTCATGGTGTCGTGGTAAGATATTGACATGGATTGAAGATTGGCGAGCTAACAGGAAACAGTTGTCATAAATGGTTTATTTTCTGGGTGACAGGATGTAACGAGTGGTGTGTCACAGAGCAGCGTGGGGCCTCAACTTTTTACAGTGCAAATAAATGACTTGGATAAAGGGACGGAAAGGGCGGTTGTTAAATTTGCTGATGACGCACAGATAGGTAGGAATGTAGATTCTGGAGAGGACAAAAGGTGGCTGTAAGGGACAGAGAGAGGCTGAGTGGCAATGATCTGGCAAACGGAATATAATGTGGGAAAACATGAAATTGTCCATTTTGACTGGAAGAATAAAAGATTATCTAAATAGTGAGAGATTGCAGAGGTCGGGTGCAGAGGGAACTAGTTTCCGAGAGCATGAATCACAAAAAGGCTGGTGTCCAGGTATAGTGAGTAAATAGGAAAGATAATCGAATGTTATTATTTGAGTGGGTATTTGAAAACAAACTAGGGAGGTTATATTTCCGATGTACAGGTGATTGGGGAGGTCACATCTGGATATTGGGCACAGTCCTGCTCTCCTTATCCAAGCAAGGATGTACTTCCCACAGAGGGAAATGTCAAGGTTGACCAGGACGTGCAGAATTCCCGGTCACAGAGGCTGCGGAGCCTGAGTCACGGAAAACATTACAGAAGGAAATCGATTTCTAAACTCTAAAGATGTCAAGGATATGGGGAGAGTGTGAGATAAAGGACCAGCCATGGAAAGGAGGAGGAGGCCCGAAAGACCAAATGGGGCTGAGGGGGTCGGTGGGGGTGGGGCTGTGAGGGGGTCAGTGGGGGTGGGGCTGTGAGGGGGTCAGTGGGGGTGGGGCTGTGAGGGGGTCAGTGGGGGTAGGGCTGAGGGGGTCAGTGGGGGTGGGGCTGAGGAGGTCAGTGAGGGTGGGGCTGAGGGAATCGGTGGGGGTAGGGCTGAGGGGGTCGGTGGGGGCGGGGCTGAGGGGGTCAGTGGGGGTGGGGCTGAGGGGGTCAGTGAGGGTGGGGCTGAGGGGGTCAGTGGGGGTGGGGCTGAGGGGGTCAGTGGGGGTGGGGCTGTGAGGGGGTTGGTTCGGGTGGGGCTGTGAGGGGGTCAGTGGGGGTGGGGCTGAGGGGGTCAGTGGGGGTGGGGCTGAGGGGGTCAGTGGGGGTGGGGCTGAGGGGGGGTCGGTGGGGGCGGGGCTGTGATGGGGCAGTGAGGGTGGGGCTGAGGGGGGTCAGTGGGGGTGTGGCTGTGAGGGGGTCGGTGGGGGCGGGGCTGTGAGGGGGCAGTGGGGGTGGGGCTGAGGGAATCGGTGGGGGTGGGGCTGAGGGGGTCGGTGGGGGTGGGGCTGTGAGGGGGTTGTGGGGGCGGGGCTGTGAGGGGATCGGTGGGGGTGGGGCTGTGAGGGGGCAGTGGGGGTGGGGCTGAGGGAATCGGTGGGGGTGGGGCTGAGGGGGTCGGTGGGGGCGGGGCTGTGAGGGGATCGGTGGGGGCGGGGCTGTGAGGGTGCCGGTGGGGGCCGGTGGTGGCGGGGCTGTGAGGTGGTCGGTGGGGGTGGGGCTGTGGGGGTCAGTGGGGGTGGGGCTGGGGGTCGTGGGGGTGGGGCTGTGAGGGGGTCGGTGGGGGTGGTTCTGTGAGGGGGTCAGTGGGGATGGGGCTGAGGGGGTCAGTGGAGGTGAGGCTGTGAGGGGGTCAGTAGGGGTGGGGTTGTGAGGGGGTCGGTGGGGGCGGGACTGTGAGTGGTTCGGTGGGGGTGGGGCTGAGGTGGACGGTGGGAGTGGGGCAGTGACGGGGTCGGTGGGGGTGGGGCTGTGAGGGGGTCCATGGGGGTGGGGCTGAGGGGGTCAGTAAGGGTGGGGCTGAGGGGGTCGGTGGGGTTGGGGTGGGTGGGGTGGGGCTGTGAGGGGGTTGGTGGGGATGGGGCTGTGAGGGGGTGGGTGGGGGTGGGGCTGAGGGGGTCAGTGGGGGTGGGGCTGAGGGGGTCGGTGGGGGTGGGGCTGAGGGGGTCAGGGGGTGGGGCTGAGGGTGTCGGTGGAGGTGTAAGCTTGCTTTGATGTGCATCGCTGTAAATACATGTAAGCTAGCCAGACACTAGAGGGAGATCCAGAAACATCATATACACACACTCAACCAATAGATCAGTTAGGTAGGACGCGACCAATGGACATTCACGATACACAAGGAGGTGACACGACCACAGGGGGGCATTACACCAACCCATATATAAAGCACACCGCACACATGATCTGCCCCTTTGGCCAGTGGAGACAGTCAGTGAGGAGAGGCACAGGGTTGATTCAATATTACACCCACCACGTGGAAGACAGCAGCTGGTTAGTCAGTTTAGGTAGCTACAATAGGATTAGCAGTAGTGTCGAAGTCAAGTTATAAAAGTGTACATAGTGTAAATAAATGAGTTGAAGTTATTTACACGTCTCGACTTTCCTTGACAAATGCAACACAAGGAATCCGCTTATGTTACAAAGGTAACATAACAAAACATGGTACCAGGTGTGAACTGTTTAAATCCAGATAGCCATACCTCAGCGTACAGTGACAACCAGCAATATCCAGGCACGATGTTCGAGCTCCCGGTTCCGCAGCAGCTCCAGTGCCACGGTGATCTCCGCGAAAATCCGGCAGGTATTCCGGCAAACGTTTGAACTCTTCCTGGTGGCAGCCGAACTTAAAGACCTGGCCGATGATGAAAAAACAGAGTTTCTCCTCACCATCGCCGGTGCCAGAGCAGAAGAAATCTTTTTAAAATTCTAATTCTCCAAGGGGCAAAACAGGTGCGACTTCCAGGCAGTCCTGGACAAATTCGGCAAATACTGTGAGGTAAACACACTCCAATCGGCAAGAAAAGGTAAGAGAAGCGGCAGTACTCACCTCGAGGCCGGAATCCCGGACCAGAGAACGATTTGGGTCGGGGTCGGCGGCCATCTTGCTAAAGGGACTGCAGTAGCGCAGTTGCGCGAGAAGTGCTCAGAACCGGAAGGCTCGTTTGCGCATGCGCGAGACGCCGTGCATGCGCAATCAAGAAAACGGCCATCGGTACAGTAACAGCGATCTGCGCGTGCGCAATCGCTTCCTACGTGCGTCATGACGTCAGAGGCCCCAGACCGCACCAATTTAAAGGGGAAACGTCCCAAATCAAAGAAAAAAATCTTTTAAAGCTGTAAAACAACCTTCCTTCACCTGGAATGGCAGCACAATGCCTCAAATTGAACCAGGAGATGAATTTAACCTCCGAAGAACCCTGCAACAAGCAGTTACCTACACCCAAACCGATGATTCCGACCTCGAATACTTCGATACCGACCTTCACATTTTCTCTGGACCTCGCGAGCCCAATGACAGCTCCATGGTCCTAGACGACTACGACCCGGACGAATCTTTCACCTTGGGAGGCTACCCCAGTACCAAATCCGAACCGCAACTGGACGTGTTGCACATTGGCGACCCCCGTACTGAATCCGACGCAGACGCGGATTCATTTTTCGGATTTGAGGATCTTCAACCCAGCAGCTATGACGTCCCAACTCATCAGTGCCGGATGATGCTGCAGACTGACATTAAGAGACAGAAAGTGGTACAAGCCCACAGAATGCGGCCTGCTGCCACACAGAGCGTGGCCCACGTCCCGCTCAGCGTTCCCAACTCTACGAAAGAAGGCATGCAAGACTCCACACTGCAGTCCTTGCAGGAACAAGACGTGACTCCAGTGTCACAAGACTCCACAGCAAGCTCGTGGACAGACTCCACAATTGCAGAAACGCAAGACTCCGACCCGCAGTCCTTGCAGGAACAAGACCATGAGGGTCTAGCAACCTCCTCTGACCAACTAGCGGCGGACGATGCAAGTCTGCCATGCTCACGTAAACAGCAAGAAGACTATTTTTTTTTAAAATAATTTTTATTAAAGGTTTTCATAAAATATCAATAACAAAATGAGAAAGAAAAAAGAACCCAACAGGGTTAAGTACAAAACACAATCTAGAAACGCAACCCCCCAAACCCCTCCCCCCTGTACATAAATAATAAATTAACATTAACACCCCGACTTAAGACAACAAGTGTATACACCCCCTCAGGCCCTTCCAGTGTAAATAACATAAACAAAGATAAAGTAAACCACCCCCCCCCCCCGCCCCCCGAGCTGCTGCTGCCATTGACCAATGATTTGGAGTTGGGGACCAAGGGCAATGTTTCCAAGTTTGCAGACGACACTAAGATAAGTGGTAAAGCAAAAAGTGCAGAGGATACTGGAAGTCTGCAGAGGGATTTGGATAGGCTAAGTGAATGGGCTAGGGTCTGGCAGATGGAATACAATGTTGACAAATGTGAGGTTATCCATTTTGGTTGGAATAACAGCAAAAGGGATTATTATTTAAATGATAAAATATTAAAACATGCTGCTGTGCAGAGAGACCTGGGTGTGCTAGTGCATGAGTCGCAGAAAGTTGGTTTTCAGGTGCAACAGGTGATTAAGAAGGCCAATGGAATTTTTTCCTTCATTGCTAGAGGGATGGAGTTTAAGACTAGGGAGGTTCTGCTGCAGTTGTATAAGGTGTTAGTGAGGCCACACCTGGAGTATTGTGTTCAGTTTTGGTCTCCTTGAGAAAGGACGTACTGGCACTGGAGGGTGTGCAGAGGAGATTCACTAGGTTAATCCCAGAGCTGAAGGGGTTGGATTACGAGGAGAGGTTGAGTAGACTGGGACTGTACTCGTTGGAATTTAGAAGTATGAGGGGGGATCTTATAGAAACATATAAGATTATGAAGGGAATAGATAGGATAGATGCGGGCAGGTTGTTTCCACTGGCGGGTGAAAGCAGAACTAGGGAGCATAGCCTCAAAATAAGGGGAAGTAGATTTAGGACTGAGTTTAGGAGGAACTTCTTCACCCAAAGGGTTGTGAATCTATGGAATTCCTTGCCCAGTGAAGCAGTAGAGGCTCCTTTATTAAATGTTTTTAAGATAAAGATAGATAGTTTTTTGAAGAATAAAGGGATTAAGGGTTCGGGCCGGAAAGTGGAGCTGAGTCCACAAAAGATCAGCCATGATCTCATTGAATGGTGGAGCAGGCTCGAGGGGCCAGATGGCCGACTCCTGCTCCTAGTTCTTATGTTCTTATGTTCTTATGTCTAGCGTTCTGCCAGAAAGTCTAAGAACGGTTGCCACCGCCTAAAGAACCCTTGTACCGACCCTCTCGAGGCGAATTTCACCCTCTACAATTTAATGAACCCTGCCATATCGCTGATCCAGGATTCCACGCTTGGGGGCCTCGCATCTTTCCACTGAGGGAGAATCCTTCGCCGGGCTACCAGGGATGCAAAGGCCAGAATTCCGGCCTCTTTCGCCTCCTGCACTCCCGGCTCCTCTGCCACCCCAAATATTGCGAGCCCCCAGCCCGGTTTGACCCTGGATCCTACCACCCTCGACACCGTCCTCGCTACGCCCTTCCAAAATTCCTCCAGCGCTGGGCATGCCCAGAACCTATGGATGTGATTTGCTGGGCTCCCTGAGCACCTAACACACCTGTCCTCACCCCCAAAGAACCTGCTCATCATTGTCCCGGTCATGTGTGCCCTGTGCAGCACCTTAAACTGTATGAGGCTGAGCCTCGCGCATGAAGAGGAAGAGTTCACCCTCCCGAGGGCATTTGCCCATGTCCCCTCTTCGATCTCCTCTCCCAACTCCTCCTCCCACTTACCTTTCACCTCCACCACCGAGGCCTCCTCCTCCTCCTGCATAACAGCACGAAGACTATGACAGTCTACCACGCTCCACTGTACAGCAGGATGACCATGACGGTCTATCATGCTACAATGAAGGACAAAGTGATGATGACTGTTCAAGCCCAAAGGAAGGACAACGGCAAGACAATGACAGTCCACCCACATTGTTTGCACCACCAGATGAAAACTCTGACAATTTACCCAACCCTAGTGAACAACCAGCAGCTACTGAGGCTCCACCCAGGGTATGTGAGACGAGTGACGACAGCATCCCACTTCCCATGCAAGAGGTACAAAGTGACAGACCTCAGCTAATGTGTACAGAGACACTCGACGATCACGGTGAGACCACTGGTGACTACGGTGACACCACACTACTTCCACCCTCAATTGCTCGAACTTCTCCACTAGTCAATGCATTCCTGCATGTTCCGACTCCAGACGTGCAGCTTCAAGAAACCTCAGCGGACTCCAGTGAACCTGCTAAGACTCCGGACGGGGAGCATCAACAAAAAACAGACCAGACTCCAGATGGGGAGCAACCAAACGCCGACTCTGATTCACATAAGCCGGACTTTACTCCAGACAGGGAGTGCCGCAACCTCAGTGATGGCACGCTCAGGGTGACAGCAGATGCCACAACGACAGGAGATGGATCACGTGACAATCACACTGGGTCAGCAATAACAAGCAGCAGCTACAGTCCAAGAGGAATACACCAATTTTCACCACAGCTATGTTCACTCATTTGTTCCACACCGACAGTGCGGCCAATGACAGCTCATGCTGGACAAACCCAGTATTCAGGCATGCAGCAGCCAGCAGTCTATGCAGCATATTCTCAAACAGGCCAGCACTACGGATTGCCCACTAATGGAATCAAGACCGAAGGAGGACTACCGCAAGCGCAATCTGCACTACAGGCTGGATGCCTTAGTGACTGCCCAGGATTTGCTGCACCCCAGCCTGGCCAGACGGCATATTCCTATCAGATGCAAGGTTCTAGTTTCACACCATCACCAGACATTGATGCGAGTAGCAATTCTGTTTCCAATTCGACAAGCTTCAACGCTTCTCAGCAGAATCACCCTTCCTACACAGCATGTGGCCAGAACCAGTATGTACAGTCTTATCCAACTTCAACATCTGGCACATCCATGACCTCGAATGATACTGTTGATGGTATCTCTTCAACGTCAACACCTTATCAGCTACAAGATGCCATCCGACAGCACCATCACAAACATCGAAAAAGAAAGAGACTCCAAATCAGACAGCGAAGTGATTTAACCACTTCTTGGTTCCTGTGGCACAGGGACGTTGATGGCGTTCATAACCAAGAGAGGCATTTGACCATGATGATTGATGGTTTATGGACACACACGAATGATTTGGACTTATTGTTTAATCACCGTTCCCATGGCTTGTATACCTTACCTTCTCTACCTGTTCTTTGTTCAGTTTTTCTTAAAGTGTACTGAAAATATGAACATATAAAAAAGGGAGGATGTGGTGATGTGCATCACTGTAAATACATGTAAGCTGGACAGACACTAGAGGGAGCACCAGAAACATCACACACACACACTCAACCAATAGATAAGTTAGATAGGAGGTGACCAATGGACATTCACGATACACAAGGAAGTGACACGACAACAGGGGGGCATTACACCAACCCATATATAAAGGACACCACACACATGATCAGCCCCTTTGGCCAGTGGAGACAGTCAGTGAGGAGAGGCACAGGGTTGATTCATTATCACACCCACCACGTGGAAGACAGCAGCTGGTTAGTCAGTTAGGTAGCTACAATAGGATTAGCAGTAGTGTCGAACTCAAGTTATAAAAGTGTACATAGTGTAAATAAATGAGTTGAAGTTATTTACACGTCTCGACCTTCCTTGACAAATGCAACACAAGGAATCCGCTTATGTTACAAAGGAAACATAACAAACCAGGGCTAAGGGGTCGGTGGGGGTGGGGCTGAGGAGCTCGGTGGGGGTGGGGCTGAGGGGGTCGGTGGGGTGGGGCTGAGGGGGTCAGTGGGGGTGGGGCTGAGGGGGTTAATGGGGTGGGGCTGAGGGGGTCAGTGGGGGTGGGGCTGAGGGGGTCGGTGGGGGTGGGGCTGAGGGGGTCAGTGGGGGTGGGGCTGAGGGGGTCGGTGGGGGTGGGGCTGAGGGGGTCGGTAGGGGTGGGGCTGAGGGGGTCGGTGGGGGTGGGGCTGAGGGGGTCAGTGGGGGTGGGGCTGAGGGGGTCGGTGGGGGTGGGGCTGAGGGGGTCGGTAGGGGTGGGGCTGTGGGGGGTGGGTGGGGGTGGGGCTGTGGGGGTCAGTGGGGGTGGGGCTGTGGGGGTCAGTGGGGGTGGGGCTGAGGGGGTCGGTGGGGGTGGGGCTGAGGGGGTCAGTGGGGGTGGGGCTGAGGGGGTCGGTGTGGGTGGGGCTCAGGGGGTCGGTGGGGGTGGGGCTGAGGAGGTCAGTGGGGGGTGGGGCTGAGGGGTCGGTGGGGGTGGGGCTGAGGGGGTCGGTGGGGGTGGGGCTGTGGGGGGGTAGGAAGGGTGTGATTCACAAAGGGTTGAATGGCCTCATTGTTCCATTGACATTTTGTGATGTGTTGGTTAGATGATCATTCTCGGGTTGTGCTGAAGAATCGGAAACACGGAGACGACGGATACATCAACGCCAATTACATCGATGTAAGCACCAGTCATACAGGGTCATGGCATGTGAGGCGAGTGTTGGTGTGGGATGGGGGCGAGTGTGCGCGGGGTCGAGTGTGTGCGGGGGCGATTGTGCATGGGGGCGAGTGTGTGTGGGGGCGAGTGTGCGTGGGGGCGAGTGTGCGTGGGGGCGAGTGTGCGTGGGGGCGAGTGTGCGCGGCGGCGGGTGTGCGCGCGGGGGCGAGTGTGCGCACGGGAGCGAGTGTGCGCGCGGGGGCGAGTGTGCACATGGGGGCGAGTGTGCGCGTGGGGGCGAGTGTGCACCTGTTGGCGAGTGTGCGCCTGTTGGCGATTGTGCGCCGGGGCGAGTGGGGGTGGGGGCGAGTGGGGGTGGGGGCGAGTGTGCGCCGGGGCGAGCGTGCGTGGGGGCGAGTGGGGGTGTGGGCGAGTGGGGGTGGGGGCGAGTGTGCGCCGGGGCGAGTGTGCGTGGGGGCGAGTGGGGGTGGGGGCGAGTGGGGGTGGGGGCGAGTGCGTGGGGGGCGAGTGGGGTGGGGGCGAGTGTGCGTGGGGGGGGGGCGAGTGTGCGTGGGGGGCGAGTGTGCGCAGGGGCGAGTGTGCGCGGGGGGCGAGTGTGCACGGGGTGAGTGTGCGCGGGGGCGAGTGTGCATGGGGGGCGAGTGTGCGTGGAGGGCGAGTGTGCGTGGTGGGCGAGTGTGCACGGGGGCGAGTGTGCGCGGGGGGCGAGTGCGCGCGGGGGCGAGTGCGCGCGGGGGCGAGTGCGCGTGGGGGGCGAGTGTGCGTGGGGGCGAGTGTGCGTGGTGGGCGAGTGTGCGCGGGGGCGAGTGTGCACGGGGCGAGTGTGCACGGGGGAGAGTGTGCGCGGGGGCGAGTGTGCGTGGGTGGCGAGTGTACATGCGGGCGAGTGTGCGTGGGGGGCGAGTGTGCGTGGGGGACGAGTGTGCGTGGGGTCGAGTGTGCGTGGGGGGCGTGTGTGCGTGGGGGACAAGTATGCGTGGGTTCGAGTGTGAGCGGGGGCGAGTGTGTGCGGGGGCGAGTGTGCTTGTGGGGCGAGTGTGCGCGGGGCGAGTGTGTGCGGGGGCGAGTGTGCGTGGGGGCGAGTGTGCGCGGGAGCGAGTGTGCGCGGGGCCGAGTGTGCGTGGGTGGCGAGTGTGTGTGGGGGCGAGTGTGCGTGGGGGGGCGAGTGTGCGCGGGGGCGAGTGTGCGCAGGGGCGTGTGTGGGCAGGAGTGAGTGTGCGCGGGGACGAGTGTGCGCGGGTCGAGTGTGCGTGGGGGGCGAGTGTATGTGGGGGCGAGTGTGCGCAGGGGCGAGTGTGAGTGGGGGCGAGTGTGTGCGGGAGCAAGTGTGCGCGGGGGTGAGTGTGCGCGGGGGCGAGTGTGCGCGGGGGCGAGTGTGCGCGGGGGCGAGTGTGCGCGGGGGCGAGTGTGCGCGGGGACGAGTGTGTGCGGGGACGAGTGTGCGCGGGGACGAGTGTGCGCAGGGACGAGTGTGCGCAGGGACGAGTGTGCGCGGGGGCGAGTGTGTGCGGGGGCGAGTGTGCGCGGGGGCGAGTGTGTGCGGGTCGAGTGTGCATGGGGGGGGCGAGTGTGCGTGGGGGCGAGTGTGCGCGGGGGCGAGTGTGAGTGGGGGCGAGTGTGTGTGGGGGTGAGTGTGCGTGGGGGGCGAGTGTGCGCGGGGGCGAGTGTGAGTGGGGGCGAGTGTGTGCGGGGGTGAGTGTGCGTGGGGGTGAGTGTGTGTTACAGCACAGAGTTTTTTTTTTTAAATATGTTTATTAAGAGTTTTTTAACAACATTTTCAGCCATACAAACCCCCCCCCCCCCGCCACCGTTACAAAAAGAAAGAAAGCTCGCTTAGCAAGACGTGAACATGGCACGTCAATATGATACAGAACTTTGTACATTGGATTCCTCCCGTACATGTCAGTTTTCCGGATCATTCATGTGTTTTCTTGCTCAAATGCCCCCCAGAAAAACTCCCCTTCCCCCTCCCTCCCTCTTTTCCCCCCCCCCAACGAAAGATATCTCCCCCCCACCCCCACCCCCCCCAGGTTGCTGCTGCTGCTGACCGACCTTCCTCTAACACTCCGCGAGATAGTCTAGGAACGGTTGCCACCGCCTGTAGAACCCCTGCGCAGACCCTCTCAAGGCAAACTTAATCCTCTCCAGCTTTATGAACCCAGCCATATCATTTATCCAGGCCTCCAGGCTGGGGGGCTTCGCCTCCTTCCACATGAACAAGATCCTTCGCCGGGCTACTAGGGACACAAAGGCCAGAATGCCGGCCTCTTCCGCCTCCTGCACTCCCGGTTCATCCACTACTCCGAATATTGCTAGCCCCCAGCTTGGCTTGACCCGGACTTTCACCACCTGAGATATTGCTCCCGCCACTCCTCTCCAAAACCCCTCCAGTGCCGGGCATGACCAAAACATATGGACATGGTTCGCCGGGCTCCCTGAGCACCTTCCACATCTGTCCTCTACCCCAAAGAACCTGCTCAACCTCGCCCCCGTCAAGTGCGCTCTGTGGACCACCTTAAATTGTATCAGGCTGAGCCTGGCACACGAGGAGGAGGAATTAACCCTACTTAGGGCGTCGGCCCACAAACCTTCCTTGATCTCCTCCCCCAGCTCCTCCTCCCATTTACCCTTCAGCTCCTCTACCAAAGCCTCCCCCTCTTCTTTCATCTCCTGGTATATCGCCGACACCTTGCCCTCTCCGACCCATACACCCGAAATCACCCTGTCCTGAATCCCCTGTGACGGGAGCAGCAGGAATTCACTCACCTGTCGCCTCACAAACGCCCTCACCTGCATGTACCTGAAAGCGTTTCCCGGGGGGGGGCAGCCCAAACTTCTCCTCCAGCGTCCCTCAGCTCGCAAACGTCCCGTCGATGAACAGGTCCCCCGTTCTTCTAATCCCTGCCCGATGCCAGCTCTGAAATCCCCGTCCATCCTTCCTGGGACTAACCGATGGTTATCTCTGATCGCGGACCACACCGAGGCTCCCAACGCTCCCCTGTGTCGCCTCCACTGCCCCCAGATCTTTAGCGTTGCCGCCACCACCGGACTCGTGGTGTACCTTGTCGGCGAAAGCGGCAGCGGTGCCGTCACCAGCGCCTCCAGGCTCGTTCCTTTGCAGGACGCCATCTCCAGCCTCTTCCATGCCGCCCCCTCCCCCTCCATCACCCACTGACGGATCATCGCCACATTGGCTGCCCAGTAGTAGCCACCCAAATTCGGCAACGCCAACCCTCCTCTATCCCTGCTACGCTCCAGGAACCCCCTCCTTATCCTCGGGGTCTTGCTCGCCCACACAAATCCCATAATGCTCCTGCCTACCCTCTTAAAAAAGGCCTTGGTGATCACGATTGGAAGGCACTGGAACACAAAAAGAAACCTTGGGAGGACCATCATTTTAATCGACTGTACCCTGCCCGCCAGCGAGAGTGGCAACATGTTCCACCTTTTAAAATCCTCCTCCAGCTGTTCCACCAGCCGCGTCAAATTAAGTTTGTGCAGTGCCCCGCAGCTCCTAGCTACCTGAATCCCCAAGTATCGAAAGCTCCTTTCCGCCCTCCTCAACGGTAGGTCGTCTATCCCTCTTCCCTGATCCCCCGGATGCACCACAAAGAGCTCACTCTTTCCCACAAAGAACAAAGAACAAAGAAATGTACAGCACAGGAACAGGCCCTTCGGCCTTCCAAGCCCGTGCCGACCATGCTGCCCGACTAAACTACAATCTTCTACACTTCCTGGGTCCTTATCCCTCTATTCCCATCCTATTCATTTATTTGTCAAGATGCCCCTTAAATGTCACTATCGTCCCTGCTTCCACCACCTCCTCCGGTAGCGAGTTCCGGGCACCCACTACCCTCTGCGTAAAAAACTTGCCTCGTACATCTACTCTAAACCTTGCCCCTCTCACCTTAAACCTATGCCCCCTAGTAATTGACCCCTCTACCCCGGGGAAAAGCCTCTGACTATCCACTCTGTCTATGCCCCTCATAATTTTGTAGACCTCTATCAGGTCGCCCCTCAACCTCCTTCGTTCCAGTGAGAACAAACCGAGTTTATTCAACCGCTCCTCATAGCTAATGCCCTCCATACCAGGCAACATTCTGGTAAATCTCGTCTGCACTCTCTCTAAAGCCTCCACATCCTTCTGGTAGTGTGGCGACCAGAATTGAACACTATACTCCAAGTGTGGCCTAACTAAGGTTCTATACAGCTGCAACATGACTTGCCAATTCTTATACTCAATGCCCCGGCCAATGAAGGCAAGCATGCCGTATGCCTTCTTGACTATCTTCTCCACCTGTGTTGCCCCTTTCAGTGACCTGTGGACCTGTACTCCTAGATCTCTTTGACTTTCAATACTCTTGAGGGTTCTACCATTCACTGTATATTCCCTACCTGCATTAGACCTTCCAAAATGCATTACCTCACATTTGTCCGGATTAAACTCCATCTGCCATCTCTCCGCCCAAGTCTCCAAACAATCTAAATCCTGCTGTATCCTTTGACAGTCCTCATCGCTGTCCGCAATTCCACCAACCTTTGTGTCATCTGCAAACTTACTAATCAGACCAGTTACATTTTCCTACAAATCATTTATGTATACTACAAAGAGCAAAGGTCCCAGCACTGATCCCTGTGGAACACCACTGGTCACAGCCCTCCAATTAGAAAAGCATCCTTCCATTGCTACTCTCTGCCTTCTATGACCTAGCCAGTTCTGTATCCACCTTGCCAGCTCACCCCTGATCCCGTGTGACTTCACCTTTTGTACTAGTCAACCATGAGGGAACCTGTCAAAGGCCTTACTGAAGTCCATATAGACAACATCCACTGCCCTACCTGCATCAATCATCTTAGTGACCTCCTCGAAAAACTCTATCAAGTTAGTGAGACACAACCTCCCCTTCACAAAACCATGCTGCCTCTCACTAATACGTCCATTTGCTTCGAAATGGGAGTAGATCCTGTCTCGAAGAATTCTCTCCAGTAATTTCCCTACCACTGAAGTAAGGCTCACCGGCCTGTAGTTCCCTGGATTATCCTTGCTCCCCTTCTTAAACAGAGGAACAACATTGGCTATTCTCCAGTCCTCTGGGACATCACCTGAAGACAGTGAGGATCCAAAGATTTCTGTCAAGGCCCCAGCAATTTCCTCTCCAGCATCCTTCAGTATTCTGGGGTAGATCCCATCAGGCCCTAGGGACTTATCTACGTTAATATTTTTTAAGACACCCAACACCTCGTCTTTTTGGATCTCAATGTGACCCAGGCTATCTACACACCCTTCTCCAGACTCAACATCTACCAATTTCTTCTCTTTGGTGAATACTGATGCAAAGTATTCATTTAGTACCTCGCCCATTTCCTCTGGCTCCATACATAGATTCCCTTGCCTATCCTTCAGTGGGCCAACCCTTTCCCTGGCTACCCCCTTGCTTTTTATGTACGTGTAAAAAGCCTTGGGATTTTCCTTAACCCTAACCTTGCCAATGACTTTTCGTGACCCCTTCTAGCCCTCCTGACTCCTTGCTTAAGTTCCTTCCTACTTTCCTTATATTCCACGCAGGCTTCGTCTGTTCCCAGCCTTTTAGCCCTGACAATGCCTCCTTTTCCTTTTTGACGAGGCCTACAATATCTCTCGTTATCCAAGGTTCCCGAAAATTGCCGTATTTATCCTTCTTCCTCACAGGAACATGCCGGTCCTGAATTCCTTTCAACTGACACTTGAAAGCCTCCCACATGTCAGATGTTGATTTACCCTCAAACATCCGCCCCCAATCTATGTTCTTCAGTTCCCGCCGAATATTGTTATAATTAGCCTTCCCCCAATTTAGCACATTCATCCTAGGACCACTCTTATCCTTGTCCACCAGTACTTTAAAACTTACTGAATTGTGATCACTGTTACCGAAATGCTCCCCTACTGAAACATCTACCACCTGGCCGGGCTCATTCCCCAATACCAGGTCCAGTACCGCCCCTTCCCTAGTTGGACTGTCTACATATTGTTTTAAGAAGCCCTCCTGGATATTCCTTACAAACTCCGCCCCGTCTAAGCCCCTGGCACTAAGTGAGTCCCAGTCAATATTGGGGAAGTTGAAGTCTCCCATCACCACAACCCTGTTGCTTCTACTCTTTTCCAAAATCTGTCTCTATCTGCTCCTCTATCTCCCGCTGGCTGTTGGGAGGCCTGTAGTAAACCCCCAACATTGTGACTGCACCCTTCTTATTCCTGATCTCTACCCATATAGCCTCACTGCCCTCTGAGGTGTCCTCCCGCAGTACAGCTGTGATATTCTCCCTAACCAGTAGCGCAACTCCGCCTCCCCTTTTACATCCGCCTTTATCCCGCCTGAAACATCTAAATCCTGGAACGTTTAGCTGCCAATCCTGCCCTTCCCTCAAGCAGGTCTCTGTAATGGCAACAACATCATAGTTCCAAGTACTAATCCAAGCTCTAAGTTCATCTGCCTTACCCGTAATACTTCTTGCATTAAAACATATGCACTTCAGGCCACCAGACCCACTGTGTTCAGCAACTTCTCCCCATCTGCTCTGCCTCAGAGCCACACTGTCCCTATTCCCTAGTTCTCCCTCAATGCTCTCACCTTCTGACCTATTGCTCCTGAGCCCACCCCCCTGCCATACTAGTTTAAACCCTCCCTTGTGACACTAGCAAAACCTCGCGGCCAGGATATTTATGCCTCACCGGTTTAGATGCAACCCGTCCTTCTTATATAGGTCACACCTGCCCCGGAAGAGCTCCCAGTGGTCCAGATAACGGAAACCCTCCCTCCTACACCAGCTGTTTAGCCACGTGTTTAGCTGCTCTATCTTCCTATTTCTAGCCTCACTGGCACGTGGCACAGGGAGTAATCCCGAGATTACAACCCTAGAGGTCCTGTCTTTTAACTTTCTGCCTAGCTCCCTGAACTCCTGCTGCAGAACCTCATGCCCCTTCCTGCCTATGTCGTTAGTACCAATATGTACAACGACCTCTGCCTGTTTGCCCTCCCCCTTAAGGATGTCCTCTACCCGTTCGGAGACATCCTGGACCCTGGCACCAGGGAGGCAACATACCATCCTGGAGTCTTTCACGTCCACAGAAGCGCCTATCTGTGCCCCTGACTATAGAGTCCCCTATGACTATTGCTCTTCTGCGCTTTGACCCTCCCTTCTGAACATCAGAGCCAGCCGTGGTGCCACTGCTCTGGCTGCTGCTGCTATCCCCCCCGACAGTATCCAAAGTGGTATACCTGTTCGAGAGGGGGACAACCACAGGGGATTCCTGCACTGACTGCCTGCAGTCACCCATTCTGGTGGTCACCCATTTCTCTGTCTGCACCTTGGGTGTGACCACATTTATATAACTGCGATCTATGACGCTTTCCGCCACCTGCATGCTCCTAAGTGCATCCAATTGCTGCTCCAACCGAACCATGCGGCCTGTGAGGAGCTCCAGTTGGGTGCACTTTCTGCAGATGAAGACATCCAGGACGCTGGAAGCCTCCCGGACCTGCCACATCTCACAGTTAGAGCACAGCACCCCTCTAACTGACATTGTGTCAATTAATTAAAATTAAACGTTTTTTTTTAAATTTTACATTTTTTTTTTTAAATTTCAAAGTTACTGTTAACTATCTGTTTCCTAGCACTAGATTTCTAATATAAATGTGAAAGCTAAATATAGTACTCTCCGATCTCTGGCTTAGATATCCCTCTAAATTATAATTAAGTAATTATGTTTAATTAGATACCAATGCTTAATTTTTTTAATTTAGTGTAGATTCCCAACCAGCCACACAGGCCACAGCTTTTCTGTGATGTCACTTCAGTTTCCCCGACACACACAATTTGAAAAAGGTATAAAAGTAAAAATTAGTAAAAATCACTTACTTGCCTTCTTACCCTCTGAGTGTCTGAGACGTTCTCAGGTTCTCTCCCTGACAGAGACTGCTCCTCCTCCTCCGAACGGCTCCCGGCACTGGGCCGCGATCTTTTAAAATCTCCGCTCCGACTCGCAGCTCCCGCGCTTTTTAAATCTCCCGCGCTGTTTTCACTGTCCCGGCTCACTCACCTCTCGCGCTGTTTTCAATGTCTCGGCTCACTCACCTCCCGCGCTGTTTTCACTGTCCCGGCTCACTCACCTCTCGCGCTGTTTTCAATGTCTCGGCTCACTCTCCTCCCGCGCTGTTTTCACTGTCCCGGCTCACTCACCTCTCGCGCTGTTTTCACTGTCCCGGCTCACTCACCTCTCGCGCTGTTTTCACTGTCCCGGCTCACTCACCTCTCGCGCTGTTTTCACTGTCCCGGCTCACTCAACTCCCGCGCTGTTTTCACTGTCCCGGCTCACTCAGCACTCGCGCTGTTTTCACTGTCCCGGCTCACTCACCTCTCGCGCTGTTTTCACTGTCCCGGCTCACTCAGCTCCCGCGCTGTTTTCACTGTCCCGGCTCACTCAGCTCCCGCGCTGTTTTCACTGTCCCGGCTCACTCAGCTCCCGCGCTGTTTTCACTGTCCCGGCTCACTCTCCTCCCGCGCTGTTTTCAATGTCCCGGATCACTCAGCTCCCGCGCTGTTTTCACTGTCCCGGCTCACTCTCCTCCCGCGCTGTTTTCAAAGTCCAGGCTCTCTCTCCTCCCGCGCTGTTTTCACTGTCCCGGCTCACTCACCTCTCGCGCTGTTTTCACTGTCCCGGCTCACTCACCTCTCGCGCTGTTTTCACTGTCCCGGCTCACTCACCTCTCGCGCTGTTTTCACTGTCCCGGCTCACTCAACTCCCGCGCTGTTTTCACTGTCCCGGCTCACTCAGCACTCGCGCTGTTTTCACTGTCCCGGCTCACTCACCTCTCGCGCTGTTTTCACTGTCCCGGCTCACTCAGCTCCCGCGCTGTTTTCACTGTCCCGGCTCACTCAGCTCCCGCGCTGTTTTCACTGTCCCGGCTCACTCAGCTCCCGCGCTGTTTTCACTGTCCCGGCTCACTCTCCTCCCGCGCTGTTTTCAATGTCCCGGATCACTCAGCTCCCGCGCTGTTTTCACTGTCCCGGCTCACTCACCTCCCGCGCTGTTTTCACTGTCCTGGCTCACTCACATCCCGCGCTGTTTTCACTGTCCCGGCTCACTCAGCTCCCGCGCTGTTTTCACTGTCCCGGCTCACTCTCCTCCCGCGCTGTTTTCACTGTCCCGGCTCACTCAGCTCCCGCGCTGTTTTCACTGTCCCAGCTCACTCTCCTCCCGCGCTGTTTTCACTGTCCCGGCTCACTCTCCTCCCGCGCTGTTTTCACTGTCCCAGCTCACTCTCCTCCCACGCTGTTTTCACTGTCCCGGCTCACTCTCCTCTCGCGCTGGTTTCACTGTCCCGGCTCACTCAGCTCCCGTGCTGTTTTCACTGTCCCGGCTCACTCACCTCCCGCGCTGTTTTCAAAGTCCCGGCTCACTCAGCTCCCGCGCTGTTTTCAAAGTCCCGGCTCACTCACCTCCCGCGCTGTTTTCACTGTCCCGGCTCACTCAGCTCCCACGCTGTTTTCACTGTCCCGGCTCACTCTCCTCTCGCGCTGTTTTCACTGTCCCGGCTCACTCAGCTCCCGCGCTGTTTTCACTGTCCCGGCTCACTCAGCTCCCGCGCTGTTTTCACTGTCCCGGCTGTCTCTCCTCCCGCGCTGTTTTCACTGTCCCGGCTCACTCTCCTCCCGCGCTGTTTTCACTGTCCCGGCTCACTCACCTCCCGCGCTGTTTTCAAAGTCCCGGCTCACTCAGCTCCCGCGCTGTTTTCACTGTCCCGGCTCTCTCACCTCCCTCGCTGTTTTCACTGTCCCTGCTCACTCACCTCTCGCGCTGTTTTCACTGTCCCGGCTCACTCAGCTCCCGCGCTGATTTCACTGTCCCGGCTCACTCTCCTCTCGCGCTGTTTTCACTGTCCCGGCTCTCTCTCCTAAAACGCAGTATTCACTGTACCGGCTAACTCAGCTCCCGCGCTGTTTTCAAAGTCCCGGCTCACTCAGCTCCCGCGCTGTTTTCACTGTCCCGGCTCACTCAGCTCCCGCGCTGTTTTCACTGTCCCGGCTCACTCAGCTCTCGCGCTGTTTTCACTGTCCCGGCTCACTCAGCTCCCGCGCTGTTTTCACTGTCCCGGCTCACTCAGCTCCCACGCTGTTTTCACTGTCCCGGCTCACTCAGCTCCCGCGCTGTTTTCACTGTCCCGGCTCACTCAGCTCCCGCGCTGTTTTCACTGTCCCGGCTCACTCACCTCTCGCGCTGTTTTCACTGTCCCGGCTCACTCTCCTCCCGCGCTGTTTTCACTGTCCCGGCTCACTCAGCTCCCGCGCTGTTTTCAAAGTCCCGGCTCACTCACCTCCCGCGCTGTTTTCACTGTCCCGGCTCACTCAGCTCCCGCGCTGTTTTCACTGTCCCGGCTCACTCACCTCCCGCGCTGTTTTCACTGTCCCGGCTCACTCACCTCTCGCGCTGTTTTCAATGTCCCGGCTCTCTCACCTCCCGCGCTGTTTTCACTGTCCCGGCTCACTCACCTCCCGCGCTGTTTTCACTGTCCCGGCTCTCTCACCTCCCGCGCTGTTTTCACTGTCCCGGCTCACTCAGCTCCCGCGCTGTTTTCACTGTCCCGGCTCACTCACCTCCCGCGCTGATTTCACTGTCCCGGCTCACTCACCTCCCACACTGTTTTCACTGTCCCGGCTCTCTCTCGTCCCGCGCTGTTTTCACTGTCCCGGCTCACTCACCTCCCGCGCTGTTTTCACTGTCCCGGCTCACTCACCTCCCGCGCTGTTTTCACTGTCCCGGCTCACTCTCCTCCCGCGCTGTTTTCACTGTCCCGGCTCACTCAGCTCCCGCGCTGTTTTAACGGTCCCAGCTCACTCTCCTCTCGCGATGTTTTCACTGTCCCGGCTCACTCAGCTCCCGTGCTGTTTTCACTGTCCTGGCTCACTCTCCTCCCGCGCTGTTTTCTCTGTCCCGGCTCTCTCTCCTCCCGCGCTGTTTTCAATGTCCCGGCTCACTCTCCTCTCGCACTGTTTTCAATGTCCCGGCTCACTCACCTCCCGCGCTGTTTTCACTGTCCCGGCTCACACTCCTCCCGCGCTGTTTTCACTGTTCCGGCTCTCTCACCTCCCGCGCTGTTTTCACTGTCCCGGCTCACTCACCTCCCGCGCTGTTTTCAATGTCCCGGCTCACTCACCTCCCCGCTGTTTTCACTGTCCCGGCTCACTCACCTCCCGCGTTGTTTTCACTGTCCCGGCTCACTCTCCTCTCGCACTGTTTTCAATGTCCCGGCTCACTCACCTCCCGCGCTGTTTTCACTGTCCCGGCTCACACTCCCGCGCTGTTTTCACTGTTCCGGCTCTCTCACCTCCCGCGCTGTTTTCAATGTCCCGGCTCACTCACCTCCCGCGCTGTTTTCACTGTCCCGGCTCACTCACCTCCCGCGCTGTTTTCAATGTCCCGGCTCACTCACCTCCCGCGTTGTTTTCACTGTCCCGGCTCTCTCTCCTCCCGCGCTGTTTTCACTGTCCCGGCTCACTCTCCTCCCGCGCTGTTTTCACTGTCCCGGCTCACTCTCCTCCCGCGCTGTTTTCAATGTCCCAGCTCACTCACCTCCCGCGCTGTTTACAATGTCCCGGCTCACTCACCTCCCACGCTGTTTTCACTGTCCCGGCTCACTCAGCTCCCGCGCTGTTTTCACTGTCCCGGCTCACTCACATCCCGCGCTGTTTTCACTGTGCCGGCTCACTCTCCTCCCGCGCTGTTTTCAATGTCCCGGCTCACTCTCCTCCCGCGCTGTTTTCAATGTCCCGGCTCACTCACCTCCCGCGCTGTTTTCACTGTCCCGGCTCACTCACATCCCGCGCTGTTTTCACTGTGCCGGCTCACTCTCCTCCCGCGCTGTTTTCAATGTCCCGGCTCTCTCTCCTCCCGCGCTGTTTTCAATGTCCCGGCTCACTCACATCCCGCGCTGTTTTCACTGTGCCGGCTCACTCTCCTCCCGCGCTGTTTTCAATGTCCCGGCTCTCTCTCCTCCCGCGCTGTTTTCAATGTCCCGGCTCACTCACATCCCGCGCTGTTTTCACTGTGCCGGCTCACTCACATCCCGCGCTGTTTTCACTGTCCCGGCTCTCTCTCCTCCCGCGCTGTTTTCAATGTCCCGGCTCACTCACCTCCCGCGCTGTTTTCACTGTCCCGGCTCACTCACATCCCGCGCTGTTTTCAATGTCCCGGCTCTCTCTCCTCCCGCGCTGTTTTCAATGTCCCGGCTCACTCACCTCCCGCGCTGTTTTCACTGTCCCGGCTCACTCACCTCTCGCGCTGTTTTCAATGTCCCGGCTCACTCACCTCCCGCGCTGTTTTCAATGTCCCGGCTCACTCACCTCCCGCGTTGTTTTCACTGTCCCGGCTCACTCACCTCCCGCGCTGTTTTCAATGTCCCGGCTCACTCTCCTCCCGCGCTGTTTTCACTGTCCCGGCTCACTCTCCTCCCGCGCTGATTTCACTGTCCCGGCTCACTCAGCTCCCGCGCTGTTTTCACTGTCCCGGCTCACTCACCTCTCGCGCTGTTTTCACTTTCCCGGCTCACTCTCCTCCCGCGCTGTTTTCACTGTCCCGGCTCACTCACCTCTCGCGCTGTTTTCAATGTCCCGGCTCACTCTCCTCCCGCGCTGTTTTCACTGTCCCGGCTCACTCAGCTCTCGCGCTGTTTTCAATGTCCCGGCTAACTCACCTCCCGCGCTGTTTTCACTGTCCCGGCTCACTCACCTCTCGCGCTGTTTTCAATGTCCCGGCTCACTCTCCTCCCGCGCTGTTTTCACTGTCCCGGCTCACTCAGCTCCCGCGCTGTTTTCACTGTCCCGGCTCACTCACCTCTCGCGCTGTTTTCAATGTCCCGGCTAACTCACCTCCCGCGCTGTTTTCACTGTCCCGGCTCACTCACCCCCCGCGCTGTTTTCACTGTCCCGGCTCACTCACCTCTCGCGCTGTTTTCACTGTCCCGGCTCACTCACCTCCCACGCTGTTTTCAAAGTCCCGGCTCTCTCTCCTCCCGCGCTGTTTTCACTGTCCCGGCTCACTCACCTCCCGCGCTGTTTTCACTGTCCCGGCTCACTCACATCCCGCGCTGTTTTCACTGTCCCGGCTCACTCACCTCCCGCGCTGTTTTCAATGTCCCGGCTCACTCTCCTCCCGCGCTGTTTTCACTGTCCCGGCTCACTCTCCTCCCGCGCTGATTTCACTGTCCCGGCTCACTCAGCTCCCGCGCTGTTTTCACTGTCCCGGCTCACTCACCTCTCGCGCTGTTTTCACTTTCCCGGCTCACTCTCCTCCCGCGCTGTTTTCACTGTCCCGGCTCACTCACCTCTCGCGCTGTTTTCAATGTCCCGGCTCACTCTCCTCCCGCGCTGTTTTCACTGTCCCGGCTCACTCAGCTCTCGCGCTGTTTTCAATGTCCCGGCTAACTCACCTCCCGCGCTGTTTTCACTGTCCCGGCTCACTCACCTCTCGCGCTGTTTTCAATGTCCCGGCTCACTCTCCTCCCGCGCTGTTTTCACTGTCCCGGCTCACTCAGCTCCCGCGCTGTTTTCACTGTCCCGGCTCACTCACCTCTCGCGCTGTTTTCAATGTCCCGGCTAACTCACCTCCCGCGCTGTTTTCACTGTCCCGGCTCACTCACCCCCCGCGCTGTTTTCACTGTCCCGGCTCACTCACCTCTCGCGCTGTTTTCACTGTCCCGGCTCACTCACCTCCCACGCTGTTTTCAAAGTCCCGGCTCTCTCTCCTCCCGCGCTGTTTTCACTGTCCCGGCTCACTCACCTCCCGCGCTGTTTTCACTGTCCCGGCTCACTCACATCCCGCGCTGTTTTCACTGTCCCGGCTCACTCAGCTCCCGCGCTGTTTTCACTGTCCCGGCTCACTCTCCTCCCGCGCTGTTTTCACTGTCCCAGCTCACTCTCCTCCCGCGCTGTTTTCACTGTCCCGGCTCACTCTCCTCTCGCGCTGGTTTCACTGTCCCGGCTCACTCAGCTCCCGTGCTGTTTTCACTGTCCCGGCTCACTCACCTCCCGCGCTGTTTTCAAGGTCCCGGCTCACTCAGCTCCCGCGCTGTTTTCAAAGTCCCGGCTCACTCACCTCCCGCGCTGTTTTCACTGTCCCGGCTCACTCAGCTCCCACGCTGTTTTCACTGTCCCGGCTCACTCTCCTCTCGCGCTGTTTTCACTGTCCCGGCTCACTCAGCTCCCGCGCTGTTTTCACTGTCCCGGCTCACTCAGCTCACGCGCTGTTTTCACTGTCCCGGCTCACTCAGCTCCCGCGCTGTTTTCACTGTCCCGGCTGTCTCTCCTCCCGCGCTGTTTTCACTGTCCCGGCTCACTCACCTCCCGCGCTGTTTTCAAAGTCCCGGCTCACTCACCTCCCGCGCTGTTTTCACTGTCCCGGCTCACTCAGCTCCCGCGCTGTTTTCACTGTCCCGGCTGTCTCTCCTCCCGCGCAGTTTTCACTATCCTGGCTCACTCACCTCCCGCGCTGTTTTCAAAGTCCCGGCTCACTCAGCTCCCGCGCTGTTTTCACTGTCCCGGCTCACTCAGCTCCCGCGCTGTTTTCACTGTCCCGGCTCACTCTCCTCTCGCGCTGTTTTCACTGTCCCGGCTCTCTCTCCTAAAACGCAGTATTCACTGTACCGGCTCACTCAGCTCCCGCGCTGTTTTCAAAGTCCCGGCTCACTCAGCTCCCGCGCTGTTTTCACTGTCCCGGCTCACTCAGCTCCCGCGCTGTTTTCACTGTCCCGGCTCACTCAGCTCTCGCGCTGTTTTCACTGTCCCGGCTCACTCAGCTCCCGCGCTGTTTTCACTGTCCCGGCTCACTCAGCTCCCACGCTGTTTTCACTGTCCCGGCTCACTCAGCTCCCGCGCTGTTTTCACTGTTCCGGCTCACTCACCTCCCGCGCTGTTTTCACTGTCCCGGCTCACTCACCTCTCGCGCTGTTTTCAATGTCCCGGCTCTCTCACCTCCCGCGCTGTTTTCACTGTCCCGGCTCACTCAGCTCCCGCGCTGTTTTCAATGTCCCGGCTCATTCAGCTCCCGCGCTGTTTTCACTGTCCCGGCTCACTCAGCTCCCGCGCTGTTTTCACTGTCCCGGCTCACTCACCTCCCGCGCTGTTTTCACTGTCCCGGCTCACTCACCTCCCGCGCTGTTTTCACTGTCCCGGCTCTCTCTCGTCCCGCGCTGTTTTCACTGTCCCGGCTCACTCACCTCCCGCGCTGTTTTCACTGTCCCGGCTCACTCACCTCCCGCGCTGTTTTCACTGTCCCGGCTCACTCTCCTCCCGCGCTGTTTTCACTGTCCCGGCTCACTCAGCTCCCGCGCTGTTTTAACGGTCCCAGCTCACTCTCCTCTCGCGATGTTTTCACAGTCCTGGCTCACTCTCCTCCCGCGCTGTTTTCTCTGTCCCGGCTCTCTCTCCTCCCGCGCTGTTTTCAATGTCCCGGCTCTCTCACCTCCCGCGCTGTTTTCTCTGTCCCGGCTCTCTCTCCTCTCGCGCTGTTTTCACAGTCCTGGCTCACTCTCCTCCCGCGCTGTTTTCTCTGTCCCGGCTCTCTCTCCTCCCGCGCTGTTTTCAATGTCCCGGCTCACTCTCCTCTCGCACTGTTTTCAATGTCCCGGCTCACTCACCTCCCGCGCTGTTTTCACTGTCCCGGCTCACACTCCTCCCGCGCTGTTTTCACAGTTCCGGCTCTCTCACCTCCCGCGCTGTTTTCACTGTCCCGGCTCACTCACCTCCCGCGCTGTTTTCAATGTCCCGGCTCACTCACCTCCCGCGCTGTTTTCACTGTCCCGGCTCACTCACCTCCCGCGTTGTTTTCACTGTCCCGGCTCACTCTCCTCTCGCACTGTTTTCAATGTCCCGGCTCACTCACCTCCCGCGCTGTTTTCACTGTCCCGGCTCACTCTCCTCTCGCACTGTTTTCAATGTCCCGGCTCACTCTCCTCCCGCGCTGTTTTCACTGTCCCGGCTCACTCTCCTCCCGCGCTGTTTTCAATGTCCCAGCTCACTCACCTCCCGCGCTGTTTACAATGTCCCGGCTCACTCACCTCCCACGCTGTTTTCACTGTCCCGGCTCACTCACATCCCGCGCTGTTTTCACTGTGCCGGCTCACTCTCCTCCCGCGCTGTTTTCAATGTCCCGGCTCACTCTCCTCCCGCGCTGTTTTCAATGTCCCGGCTCACTCACCTCCCGCGCTGTTTTCACTGTCCCGGCTCACTCACATCCCGCGCTGTTTTCACTGTGCCGGCTCACTCTCCTCCCGCGCTGTTTTCAATGTCCCGGCTCTCTCTCCTCCCGCGCTGTTTTCAATGTCCCGGCTCACTCACATCCCGCGCTGTTTTCACTGTGCCGGCTCACTCTCCTCCCGCGCTGTTTTCAATGTCCCGGCTCTCTCTCCTCCCGCGCTGTTTTCAATGTCCCGGCTCACTCACCTCCCGCGCTGTTTTCACTGTCCCGGCTCACTCAGCTCCCGCGCTGTTTTCACTGTCCTGGCTCTCTCTCCTCCCGCGCTGTTTTCACTGTCGGGGCTCACTCAGCTCTCGCGCTGTTTTCACTGTCCTGGCTCTCTCTCCTCCCGCGCTGATTTCACTGTCCCGGCTCACTCAGCTCCCGCGCTGTTTTCACTGTCCCGGCTCACTCACCTCTCGCGCTGTTTTCACTTTCCCGGCTCACTCTCCTCCCGCGCTGTTTTCACTGTCCCGGCTCACTCACCTCTCGCGCTGTTTTCAATGTCCCGGCTCACTCTCCTCCCGCGCTGTTTTCACTGTCCCGGCTCACTCAGCTCTCGCGCTGTTTTCAATGTCCCGGCTAACTCACCTCCCGCGCTGTTTTCACTGTCCCGGCTCACTCACCTCTCGCGCTGTTTTCAATGTCCCGGCTCACTCTCCTCCCGCGCTGTTTTCACTGTCCCGGCTCACTCAGCTCCCGCGCTGTTTTCACTGTCCCGGCTCACTCACCTCTCGCGCTGTTTTCAATGTCCCGGCTAACTCACCTCCCGCGCTGTTTTCACTGTCCCGGCTCACTCACCCCCCGCGCTGTTTTCACTGTCCCGGCTCACTCACCTCTCGCGCTGTTTTCACTGTCCCGGCTCACTCACCTCCCACGCTGTTTTCAAAGTCCCGGCTCTCTCTCCTCCCGCGCTGTTTTCACTGTCCCGGCTCACTCACCTCCCGCGCTGTTTTCACTGTCCCGGCTCACTCACATCCCGCGCTGTTTTCACTGTCCCGGCTCACTCACCTCCCGCGCTGTTTTCAATGTCCCGGCTCACTCTCCTCCCGCGCTGTTTTCACTGTCCCGGCTCACTCTCCTCCCGCGCTGATTTCACTGTCCCGGCTCACTCAGCTCCCGCGCTGTTTTCACTGTCCCGGCTCACTCACCTCTCGCGCTGTTTTCACTTTCCCGGCTCACTCTCCTCCCGCGCTGTTTTCACTGTCCCGGCTCACTCACCTCTCGCGCTGTTTTCAATGTCCCGGCTCACTCTCCTCCCGCGCTGTTTTCACTGTCCCGGCTCACTCAGCTCTCGCGCTGTTTTCAATGTCCCGGCTAACTCACCTCCCGCGCTGTTTTCACTGTCCCGGCTCACTCACCTCTCGCGCTGTTTTCAATGTCCCGGCTCACTCTCCTCCCGCGCTGTTTTCACTGTCCCGGCTCACTCAGCTCCCGCGCTGTTTTCACTGTCCCGGCTCACTCACCTCTCGCGCTGTTTTCAATGTCCCGGCTAACTCACCTCCCGCGCTGTTTTCACTGTCCCGGCTCACTCACCCCCCGCGCTGTTTTCACTGTCCCGGCTCACTCACCTCTCGCGCTGTTTTCACTGTCCCGGCTCACTCACCTCCCACGCTGTTTTCAAAGTCCCGGCTCTCTCTCCTCCCGCGCTGTTTTCACTGTCCCGGCTCACTCACCTCCCGCGCTGTTTTCACTGTCCCGGCTCACTCACATCCCGCGCTGTTTTCACTGTCCCGGCTCACTCAGCTCCCGCGCTGTTTTCACTGTCCCGGCTCACTCTCCTCCCGCGCTGTTTTCACTGTCCCAGCTCACTCTCCTCCCGCGCTGTTTTCACTGTCCCGGCTCACTCTCCTCTCGCGCTGGTTTCACTGTCCCGGCTCACTCAGCTCCCGTGCTGTTTTCACTGTCCCGGCTCACTCACCTCCCGCGCTGTTTTCAAGGTCCCGGCTCACTCAGCTCCCGCGCTGTTTTCAAAGTCCCGGCTCACTCACCTCCCGCGCTGTTTTCACTGTCCCGGCTCACTCAGCTCCCACGCTGTTTTCACTGTCCCGGCTCACTCTCCTCTCGCGCTGTTTTCACTGTCCCGGCTCACTCAGCTCCCGCGCTGTTTTCACTGTCCCGGCTCACTCAGCTCACGCGCTGTTTTCACTGTCCCGGCTCACTCAGCTCCCGCGCTGTTTTCACTGTCCCGGCTGTCTCTCCTCCCGCGCTGTTTTCACTGTCCCGGCTCACTCACCTCCCGCGCTGTTTTCAAAGTCCCGGCTCACTCACCTCCCGCGCTGTTTTCACTGTCCCGGCTCACTCAGCTCCCGCGCTGTTTTCACTGTCCCGGCTGTCTCTCCTCCCGCGCTGTTTTCACTATCCTGGCTCACTCACCTCCCGCGCTGTTTTCAAAGTCCCGGCTCACTCAGCTCCCGCGCTGTTTTCACTGTCCCGGCTCACTCAGCTCCCGCGCTGTTTTCACTGTCCCGGCTCACTCTCCTCTCGCGCTGTTTTCACTGTCCCGGCTCTCTCTCCTAAAACGCAGTATTCACTGTACCGGCTCACTCAGCTCCCGCGCTGTTTTCAAAGTCCCGGCTCACTCAGCTCCCGCGCTGTTTTCACTGTCCCGGCTCACTCAGCTCCCGCGCTGTTTTCACTGTCCCGGCTCACTCAGCTCTCGCGCTGTTTTCACTGTCCCGGCTCACTCAGCTCCCGCGCTGTTTTCACTGTCCCGGCTCACTCAGCTCCCACGCTGTTTTCACTGTCCCGGCTCACTCAGCTCCCGCGCTGTTTTCACTGTTCCGGCTCACTCACCTCCCGCGCTGTTTTCACTGTCCCGGCTCACTCACCTCTCGCGCTGTTTTCAATGTCCCAGCTCTCTCACCTCCCGCGCTGTTTTCACTGTCCCGGCTCACTCAGCTCCCGCGCTGTTTTCAATGTCCCGGCTCATTCAGCTCCCGCGCTGTTTTCACTGTCCCGGCTCACTCAGCTCCCGCGCTGTTTTCACTGTCCCGGCTCACTCACCTCCCGCGCTGTTTTCACTGTCCCGGCTCACTCACCTCCCGCGCTGTTTTCACTGTCCCGGCTCTCTCTCGTCCCGCGCTGTTTTCACTGTCCCGGCTCACTCACCTCCCGCGCTGTTTTCACTGTCCCGGCTCACTCACCTCCCGCGCTGTTTTCACTGTCCCGGCTCACTCTCCTCCCGCGCTGTTTTCACTGTCCCGGCTCACTCAGCTCCCGCGCTGTTTTAACGGTCCCAGCTCACTCTCCTCTCGCGATGTTTTCACAGTCCTGGCTCACTCTCCTCCCGCGCTGTTTTCTCTGTCCCGGCTCTCTCTCCTCCCGCGCTGTTTTCAATGTCCCGGCTCTCTCACCTCCCGCGCTGTTTTCTCTGTCCCGGCTCTCTCTCCTCTCGCGCTGTTTTCACAGTCCTGGCTCACTCTCCTCCCGCGCTGTTTTCTCTGTCCCGGCTCTCTCTCCTCCCGCGCTGTTTTCAATGTCCCGGCTCACTCTCCTCTCGCACTTTTTTCAATGTCCCGGCTCACTCACCTCCCGCGCTGTTTTCACTGTCCCGGCTCACACTCCTCCCGCGCTGTTTTCACAGTTCCGGCTCTCTCACCTCCCGCGCTGTTTTCACTGTCCCGGCTCACTCACCTCCCGCGCTGTTTTCAATGTCCCGGCTCACTCACCTCCCGCGCTGTTTTCACTGTCCCGGCTCACTCACCTCCCGCGTTGTTTTCACTGTCCCGGCTCACTCTCCTCTCGCACTGTTTTCAATGTCCCGGCTCACTCACCTCCCGCGCTGTTTTCACTGTCCCGGCTCACTCTCCTCTCGCACTGTTTTCAATGTCCCGGCTCACTCTCCTCCCGCGCTGTTTTCACTGTCCCGGCTCACTCTCCTCCCGCGCTGTTTTCAATGTCCCAGCTCACTCACCTCCCGCGCTGTTTACAATGTCCCGGCTCACTCACCTCCCACGCTGTTTTCACTGTCCCGGCTCACTCACATCCCGCGCTGTTTTCACTGTGCCGGCTCACTCTCCTCCCGCGCTGTTTTCAATGTCCCGGCTCACTCTCCTCCCGCGCTGTTTTCAATGTCCCGGCTCACTCACCTCCCGCGCTGTTTTCACTGTCCCGGCTCACTCACATCCCGCGCTGTTTTCACTGTGCCGGCTCACTCTCCTCCCGCGCTGTTTTCAATGTCCCGGCTCTCTCTCCTCCCGCGCTGTTTTCAATGTCCCGGCTCACTCACATCCCGCGCTGTTTTCACTGTGCCGGCTCACTCTCCTCCCGCGCTGTTTTCAATGTCCCGGCTCTCTCTCCTCCCGCGCTGTTTTCAATGTCCCGGCTCACTCACATCCCGCGCTGTTTTCACTGTGCCGGCTCACTCACATCCCGCGCTGTTTTCACTGTGCCGGCTCACTCTCCTCCCGCGCTGTTTTCAATGTCCCGGCTCACTCACCTCCCGCGCTGTTTTCACTGTCCCGGCTCACTCACATCCCGCGCTGTTTTCAATGTCCCGGCTCTCTCTCCTCCCGCGCTGTTTTCAATGTCCCGGCTCACTCACCTCCCGCGCTGTTTTCACTGTCCCGGCTCACTCACCTCTCGCGCTGTTTTCAATGTCCCGGCTCTCTCTCCTCCCGCGCTGTTTTCAATGTCCCGGCTCACTCACCTCCCGCGCTGTTTTCACTGTCCCGGCTCACTCACCTCTCGCGCTGTTTTCAATGTCCCGGCTCACTCACCTCCCGCGCTGTTTTCAATGTCCCGGCTCACTCACCTCCCGCGTTGTTTTCACTGTCCCGGCTCACTCTCCTCCCGCGCTGATTTCACTGTCCCGGCTCACTCAGCTCCCGCGCTGTTTTCACTGTCCCGGCTCACTCACCTCTCGCGCTGTTTTCACTTTCCCGGCTCACTCTCCTCCCGCGCTGTTTTCACTGTCCCGGCTCACTCACCTCTCGCGCTGTTTTCAATGTCCCGGCTCACTCTCCTCCCGCGCTGTTTTCACTGTCCCGGCTCACTCAGCTCTCGCGCTGTTTTCAATGTCCCGGCTAACTCACCTCCCGCGCTGTTTTCACTGTCCCGGCTCACTCACCTCTCGCGCTGTTTTCAATGTCCCGGCTCACTCTCCTCCCGCGCTGTTTTCACTGTCCCGGCTCACTCAGCTCCCGCGCTGTTTTCACTGTCCCGGCTCACTCACCTCTCGCGCTGTTTTCAATGTCCCGGCTAACTCACCTCCCGCGCTGTTTTCACTGTCCCGGCTCACTCACCCCCCGCGCTGTTTTCACTGTCCCGGCTCACTCACCTCTCGCGCTGTTTTCACTGTCCCGGCTCACTCACCTCCCACGCTGTTTTCACTGTCCCGGCTCACTCACCTCTCGCGCTGTTTTCACCGTCCCGGCTCACTCACCTCCTGCGCTGTTTTCACTGTCCCGGCTCACTCAGCTCCCGCGCTGTTTTCACTGTCCCGGCTCTCCCTCCTCCCGCGCTGTTTTCACTGTCCCGGCTCACTCAGCTCCCGCGCTGTTTTCACTGTCCCGGCTCACTCTCCTCCCGCGCTGTTTTCACTGTCCCGGCTCACTCACCTCCCGCGCTGTTTTCAATGTCCCTGTTCACTCATCTCCCGCGCTGTTTTCACTGTCCCGGCTCACTCACCTCCCGCGGTGTTTTCACTGTCCCGGCTAACTCACCTCCCGCGCTGTTTTCAATGTCCCGGCTCACTCACCTCCCGCGGTGTTTTCACTGTCCCGGCTCACTCAGCTCCCGCGCTGTTTTCACTGTCCCGGCTCACTCAGCTCCCGCGCTGTTTTCACTGTCCCGGCTCACTCAGCTCCCGCGCTGTTTTCAATGTCCCGGCTCACTCAGCTCCCGCGTTGTTTTCACTGTCCCAGCTCACTCTCCTCCCGCGCTGTTTTCACTGTCCCGGCTCACTCACCTCCCGCGCTGTTTTCACTGTCCCGGCTCACTCAGCTCCCGCGCTGTTTTCACTGTCCCGGCTCACTCAGCTCCCGCGCTGTTTTCACTGTCCCGGCTCACTCACCTCCCGCGCTGTTTTCACTGTCCCGGCTCACTCAGCTCCCGCGCTGTTTTCAATGTCCCGGCTCACTCACCTCCCGCGCTGTTTTCACTGTCCCGGCTCACTCAGCTCCCGCGCAGTTCTCACTGTCCCGGCTCACTCAGCTCCCGCGCTGTTTTCACTGTCCCGGCTCTCTCTCCTCCCGCGCTGTTTTCACTGTCCCGGCTCACTCACCTCCCGCGCTGTTTTCAATGTCCCGGCTCTCTCTCCTCCCGCGCTGTTTTCAATGTCCCGGCTCACTCAACTCCCGCGCTGTTTTCACTGTCCTGGCTCTCTCTCCTCCCGCGCTGTTTTCACTGTGCCGGCTCACTCAGCTCCCGCGCTGTTTTCACTGTCCCGGCTCACTCAGCTCCCGCGCTGTTTTCACTGTCCCGGCTCACTCACCTCTCGCGCTGTTTTCACTGTCCCGGCTCACTCTCCTCCCGCGCTGTTTTCACTGTCCCGGCTCACTCAGCTCCCGCGCTGTTTTCAAAGTCCCGGCTCACTCACCTCCCGCGCTGTTTTCACTGTCCCGGCTCACTCAGCTCCCGCGCTGTTTTCACTGTCCCGGCTCACTCACCTCCCGCGCTGTTTTCACTGTCCCGGCTCACTCACCTCTCGCGCTGTTTTCAATGTCCCGGCTCTCTCACCTCCCGCGCTGTTTTCAATGTCCCGGCTCACTCAGCTCCCACGCTGTTTTCACTGTCCCGGCTCACTCACCTCCCGCGCTGTTTTCACTGTCCCGGCTCACTCACCTCCCGCGCTGTTTTCACTGTCCCGGCTCACTCACCTCCCGCGCTGTTTTCACTGTCCCAGCTCACTCTCCTCTCGCGATGTTTTCACTGTCCCGGCTCACTCAGCTCCCGTGCTGTTTTCAATGTCCCGGCTCTCTCACCTCCCGCGTTGTTTTCACTGTCCTGGCTCACTCTCCTCTCGCACTGTTTTCAATGTCCCGGCTCACTCACCTCCCGCCCTGTTTTCACTGTCCCGGCTCACTCACCTCCCGCGCTGTTTTCTCTGTCCCGGCTCTCTCTCCTCCCGCGCTGTTTTCAATGTCCCGGCTCACTCTCCTCTCGCACTGTTTTCAATGTCCCGGCTCACTCACCTCCCGCGCTGTTTTCACTGTCCCGGCTCACACTCCTCCCGCGCTGTTTTCACTGTTCCGGCTCTCTCACCTCCCGCGATGTTTTCACTGTCCCGGCTCACTCACCTCCCGCGCTGTTTTCAATGTCCCGGCTCACTCACCTCCCGCGCTGTTTTCAATGTCCCGGCTCACTCACCTCCCGCGTTGTTTTCACTGTCCCGGCTCTCTCTCCTCACGCGCTGTTTTCACTGTCCCGGCTCACTCTCCTCCCGCGCTGTTTTCACTGTCCCGGCTCACTCTCCTCCCGCGCTGTTTTCAATGTCCCGGCTCACTCACCTCCCGCGCTGTTTACACTGTCCCAGCTGACTCAGCTCCCGCGCTGTTTTCACTGTTCCGGCTCACTCAGCTCCCGCGCTGTTTTCACTGTCCCGGCTCACTCACCTCCCACGCTGTTTTCACTGTCCCGGCTCACTCACATACCGCGCTGTTTTCACTGTGCCGGCTCACTCTCCTCCCGCGCTGTTTTCAATGTCCCGGCTCACTCTCCTCCCGCGCTGTTTTCAATGTCCCGGCTCACTCACCTCCCGCGCTGTTTTCACTGTCCCGGCTCACTCACATCCCGCGCTGTTTTCACTGTGCCGGCTCACTCTCCTCCCGCGCTGTTTTCAATGTCCCGGCTCTCTCTCCTCCCGCGCTGTTTTCAATGTTCCGGCTCACTCACATACCGCGCTGTTTTCACTGTCCCGGCTCACTCAGCTCCCGCGCTGTTTTCAATGTCCCGGCTCTCTCTCCTACCGCGCTGTTTTCAATGTCCCGGCTCACTCACATCCCGCGCTGTTTTCACTGTGCCGGCTCACTCACATCCCGCGCTGTTTTCACTGTCCCGGCTCACTCACCTCCCGCGCTGTTTTCACTGTCCCGGCTCACTCACCTCCCGCGCTGTTTTCAATGTCCCGGCTCACTCACCTCCCGCGTTGTTTTCACTGTCCCGGCTCACTCACCCCCCGCGCTGTTTTCAATGTCCCGGCTCACTCACCTCCCGCGCTGTTTTCACTGTCCTGGCTCACTCTCCTCCCGCGCTGTTTTCACTGTCCCGGCTCTCTCTCCTCCCGCGCTGTTTTCAATGTCCCGGCTCACTCACCTCCCGCGCTGTTTTCACTGTCCCGGCTCACTCACCTCCCGAGCTGTTTACACTGTCCCGGCTCACTCACCTCCCGCGCTGTTTTCACTGTCCCGGCTCACTCAGCTCCCGCGCTGTTTTCACTGTCCCGGCTCACTCAGCTCCCGCGCTGTTTTCACTGTCCCGGCTAACTCACCTCTCGCGCTGTTTTCACTGTCCCGGCTCACTCACACCCCGCGCTATTTTCACTGTCCCGGCTCACTCACCTCTCGCGCTGTTTTCTCTGTCCCGGCTCACTCTCCTCCCGCGCGGTTTTCACTGTCCCGGCTCACTCAGCTCCCGCGCTGTTTTCACTGTCCCGGCTCACTCAGCTCCCGCACTGTTTTCACTGTCCCGGCTCACTCACCTCTCGCGCTGTTTTCTCTGTCCCGGCTCACTCTCCTCCCGCGCTTTTTTCACTGTCCCGGCTCACTCACCTCTCGCGCTGTTTTCACTGTCCCGGCTCACTCACCTCCCGCGCTGTTTTCACCGTCCCGGCTCACTCACCTCCCGCGCTGTTTTCACTGTCCCGGCTTTCTCAGCTCCCGCGCTGTTTTCACTGTCCCGGCTCTCTCTCCTAAAACGCAGTATTCACTGTACCGGCTCACTCACCTCCCGCGCTGTTTTCACCGTCCCGGCTCACTCACCTCCCGCGTTGTTTTCACTGTCCCGGCTCACTCTCCTCCCGCGCTGTTTTCAATGTCCCTGTTCACTCACCTCTCGCGCTGTTTTCACTGTCCCGGCTCACTCAGCTCCCGCGCTGTTTTCACTGTCCCGGCTCTCTCTCCTAAAACGCAGTATTCACTGTACCGGCTCACACACCTCCCGCGTTGTTTTCACTGTCCCGGCTCTCCCTCCTCCCGCGCTGTTTTCACTGTCCCGGCTCACTCTCCTCCCGCGCTGTTTTCACTGTCCCGGCTCACTCAACTCTCGCGCTGTTTTCAATGTCCCGGCTCACTCACCTCCCGCGCTGTTTTCACTGTCCCGGCTCACTCACCTCCCGCGGTGTTTTCACTGTCCCGGCTAACTCACCTCCCGCGCTGTTTTCACTGTCCCGGCTCACTCAGCTCCCGCGCTGTTTTCAAAGTCCCGGCTCACTCTCATCCCGCGCTGTTTTCACTGTCCCGGCTCACTCAGCTCCCGCGCTGTTTTCACTGTCCCGGCTCACTCACCTCCCGCGCTGTTTTCAATGTCCCGGCTCACTCTCCTCTCGCGCTGTTTTCACTGTCCCGGCTCTCTCTCCTAAAACGCAGTATTCACTGTCCCGGCTCACACACCTCCCGTGTTGTTTTCACTGTCCCGGCTCTCCCTCCTCCCGCGCTGTTTTCACTGTCCCGGCTCACTCTCCTCCCGCGCTGTTTTCAATGTCCCTGTTCACTCATCTCCCGCGCTGTTTTCACTGTCCCGGCTCACTCAACTCTCGCGCTGTTTTCAATGTCCCGGCTCACTCACCTCCCGCGCTGTTTTCACTGTCCCGGCTCACTCACCTCCCGCGGTGTTTTCACTGTCCCGGCTAACTCACCTCCCGCGCTGTTTTCACTGTCCCGGCTAACTCAGCTCCCGCGCTGTTTTCAAAGTCCCGGCTCACTCTCATCCCGCGCTGTTTTCACTGTCCCGGCTCACTCAGCTCCCGCGCTGTTTTCACTGTCCCGGCTCACTCACCTCCCGCGCTGTTTTCAATGTCCCGGCTCACTCTCCTCTCGCGCTGTTTTCACTGTCCCGGCTCTCTCTCCTAAAACGCAGTATTCACTGTACCGGCTCACACACCTCCCGCGTTGTTTTCACTGTCCCGGCTCTCCCTCCTCCCGCGCTGTTTTCACTGTCCCGGCTCACTCTCCTCCCGCGCTGTTTTCACTGTCCTGGCTCACTCACCTCCCGCGCTGTTTTCACTGTCCCGGCTCACTCACCTCCCGCGCTGTTTTCACTGTCCCGGCTCACTCAACTCTCGCGCTGTTTTCAATGTCCCGGCTCACTCACCTCCCGCACTGTTTTCACTGTCCCGGCTCACTCACCTCCCGCGGTGTTTTCACTGTCCCGGCTAACTCACCTCCCGCGCTGTTTTCACTGTCCCGGCTCACTCAGCTCCCGCGCAGTTCTCACTGTCCCGGCTCACTCAGCTCCCGCGCTGTTTTCACTGTCCCGGCTCTCTCTCCTCCCGCGCTGTTTTCACTGTCCCGGCTCACTCACCTCCCGCGCTGTTTTCAATGTCCCGGCTCTCTCTCCTCCCGCGCTGTTTTCAATGTCCCGGCTCACTCACCTCCCGCGCTGTTTTCACTGTCCCGGCTCACTCACCTCTCGCGCTGTTTTCACTGTCCCGGCTCACTCTCCTCCCGCGCTGTTTTCACTGTCCCGGCTCACTCAGCTCCCGCGCTGTTTTCAAAGTCCCGGCTCACTCTCATCCCGCGCTGTTTTCACTGTCCCGGCTCACTCAGCTCCCGCGCTGTTTTCACTGTCCCGGCTCACTCACCTCCCGCGCTGTTTTCAATGTCCCGGCTCACTCTCCTCTCGCGCTGTTTTCACTGTCCCGGCTCTCTCTCCTAAAACGCAGTATTCACTGTCCCGGCTCACACACCTCCCGTGTTGTTTTCACTGTCCCGGCTCTCCCTCCTCCCGCGCTGTTTTCACTGTCCCGGCTCACTCTCCACCCGCGCTGTTTTCAATGTCCCTGTTCACTCATCTCCCGCGCTGTTTTCACTGTCCCGGCTCACTCAACTCTCGCGCTGTTTTCAATGTCCCGGCTCACTCACCTCCCGCGCTGTTTTCACTGTCCCGGCTCACTCACCTCCCGCGGTGTTTTCACTGTCCCGGCTAACTCACCTCCCGCGCTGTTTTCACTGTCCCGGCTAACTCAGCTCCCGCGCTGTTTTCAAAGTCCCGGCTCACTCTCATCCCGCGCTGTTTTCACTGTCCCGGCTCACTCAGCTCCCGCGCTGTTTTCACTGTCCCGGCTCACTCACCTCCCGCGCTGTTTTCAATGTCCCGGCTCACTCTCCTCTCGCGCTGTTTTCACTGTCCCGGCTCTCTCTCCTAAAACGCAGTATTCACTGTACCGGCTCACACACCTCCCGCGTTGTTTTCACTGTCCCGGCTCTCCCTCCTCCCGCGCTGTTTTCACTGTCCCGGCTCACTCTCCTCCCGCGCTGTTTTCACTGTCCTGGCTCACTCACCTCCCGCGCTGTTTTCACTGTCCCGGCTCACTCACCTCCCGCGCTGTTTTCACTGTCCCGGCTCACTCAACTCTCGCGCTGTTTTCAATGTCCCGGCTCACTCACCTCCCGCACTGTTTTCACTGTCCCGGCTCACTCACCTCCCGCGGTGTTTTCACTGTCCCGGCTAACTCACCTCCCGCGCTGTTTTCACTGTCCCGGCTCACTCAGCTCCCGCGCAGTTCTCACTGTCCCGGCTCACTCAGCTCCCGCGCTGTTTTCACTGTCCCGGCTCTCTCTCCTCCCGCGCTGTTTTCACTGTCCCGGCTCACTCACCTCCCGCGCTGTTTTCAATGTCCCGGCTCTCTCTCCTCCCGCGCTGTTTTCAATGTCCCGGCTCACTCACCTCCCGCGCTGTTTTCACTGTCCCGGCTCACTCACCTCTCGCGCTGTTTTCACTGTCCCGGCTCACTCTCCTCCCGCGCTGTTTTCACTGTCCCGGCTCACTCAGCTCCCGCGCTGTTTTCAAAGTCCCGGCTCACTCTCATCCCGCGCTGTTTTCACTGTCCCGGCTCACTCAGCTCCCGCGCTGTTTTCACTGTCCCGGCTCACTCACCTCCCGCGCTGTTTTCAATGTCCCGGCTCACTCTCCTCTCGCGCTGTTTTCACTGTCCCGGCTCTCTCTCCTAAAACGCAGTATTCACTGTCCCGGCTCACACACCTCCCGTGTTGTTTTCACTGTCCCGGCTCTCCCTCCTCCCGCGCTGTTTTCACTGTCCCGGCTCACTCTCCTCCCGCGCTGTTTTCAATGTCCCTGTTCACTCATCTCCCGCGCTGTTTTCACTGTCCCGGCTCACTCAACTCTCGCGCTGTTTTCAATGTCCCGGCTCACTCACCTCCCGCGCTGTTTTCACTGTCCCGGCTCACTCACCTCCCGCGGTGTTTTCACTGTCCCGGCTAACTCACCTCCCGCGCTGTTTTCACTGTCCCGGCTAACTCAGCTCCCGCGCTGTTTTCAAAGTCCCGGCTCACTCTCATCCCGCGCTGTTTTCACTGTCCCGGCTCACTCAGCTCCCGCGCTGTTTTCACTGTCCCGGCTCACTCACCTCCCGCGCTGTTTTCAATGTCCCGGCTCTCTCACCTCCCGCGCTGTTTTCACTGTCCCGGCTCACTCTCCTCTCGCGCTGTTTTCACTGTCCCGGCTCACTCTCCTCCCGCGCTGTTTTCACTGTCCCGGCTCACTCAACTCTCGCGCTGTTTTCAATGTCCCGGCTCACTCACCTCCCGCGCTGTTTTCACTGTCCCGGCTCTCCCTCCTCCCGCGCTGTTTTCACTGTCCCGGCTCACTCTCCTCCCGCGCTGTTTTCACTGTCCCGGCTCACTCACCTCCCGCGGTGTTTTCACTGTCCCGGCTAACTCACCTCCCGCGCTGTTTTCACTGTCCCGGCTCACTCAGCTCCCGCGCTGTTTTCAAAGTCCCGGCTCACTCTCATCCCGCGCTGTTTTCACTGTCCCGGCTCACTCAGCTCCCGCGCTGTTTTCACTGTCCCGGCTCACTCAGCTCCCGCGCTGTTTTCACTGTCCCGGCTCTCTCTCCTCCCGCGCTGTTTTCACTGTCCCGGCTCACTCACCTCCCGCGCTGTTTTCAATGTCCCGGCTCTCTCTCCTCCCGCGCTGTTTTCAATGTCCCGGCTCACTCACCTCCCGCGCTGTTTTCACTGTCCTGGCTCTCTCTCCTCCCGCGCTGTTTTCACTGTCCCGGCTCACTCAGCTCCCGCGCTGTTTTCACTGTCCCGGCTCACTCAGCTCCCGCGCTGTTTTCACTGTCCCGGCTCACTCTCCTCCCGCGCTGTTTTCACTGTCCCGGCTCACTCAGCTCCCGCGCTGTTTTCAAAGTCCCGGCTCACTCACCTCCCGCGCTGTTTTCACTGTCCCGGCTCACTCACCTCCCGCGCTGTTTTCACTGTCCCGGCTCACTCACCTCTCGCGCTGTTTTCACTGTCCCGGCTCACTCTCCTCCCGCGCTGTTTTCACTGTCCCGGCTCACTCAGCTCCCGCGCTGTTTTAACGGTCCCAGCTCACTCTCCTCTCGCGATGTTTTCACAGTCCTGGCTCACTCTCCTCCCGCGCTGTTTTCTCTGTCCCGGCTCTCTCTCCTCCCGCGCTGTTTTCAATGTCCCGGCTCTCTCACCTCCCACGCTGTTTTCACAGTCCTGGCTCACTCTCCTCCCGCGCTGTTTTCTCTGTCCCGGCTCTCTCTCCTCCCGCGCTGTTTTCAATGTCCCGGCTCACTCTCCTCTCGCACTGTTTTCAATGTCCCGGCTCACTCACCTCCCGCGCTGTTTTCACTGTCCCGGCTCACACTCCTCCCGCGCTGTTTTCACTGTTCCGGCTCTCTCACCTCCCGCGCTGTTTTCACTGTCCCGGCTCACTCACCTCCCGCGCTGTTTTCAATGTCCCGGCTCACTCACCTCCCGCGCTGTTTTCACTGTCCCGGCTCACTCACCTCCCGCGTTGGTTTCACTGTCCCGGCTCACTCTCCTCTCGCACTGTTTTCAATGTCCCGGCTCACTCACCTCCCGCGCTGTTTTCACTGTCCCGGCTCACACTCCCGGGCTGTTTTCACTGTTCCGGCTCTCTCACCTCCCGCGCTGTTTTCAATGTCCCGGCTCACTCACCTCCCGCGCTGTTTTCACTGTCCCGGCTCACTCACCTCCCGCGCTGTTTTCAATGTCCCGGCTCACTCACCTCCCGCGTTGTTTTCACTGTCCCGGCTCTCTCTCCTCCCGCGCTGTTTTCACTGTCCCGGCTCACTCTCCTCCCGCGCTGTTTTCAATGTCCCAGCTCACTCACCTCCCGCGCTGTTTACAATGTCCCGGCTCACTCACCTCCCACGCTGTTTTCACTGTCCCGGCTCACTCACATCCCGCGCTGTTTTCACTGTGCCGGCTCACTCTCCTCCCGCGCTGTTTTCAATGTCCCGGCTCACTCTCCTCCCGCGCTGTTTTCAATGTCCCGGCTCACTCACCTCCCGCGCTGTTTTCACTGTCCCGGCTCACTCACATCCCGCGCTGTTTTCACTGTGCCGGCTCACTCTCCTCCCGCCCTGTTTTCAATGTCCCGGCTCTCTCTCCTCCCGCGCTGTTTTCAATGTCCCGGCTCACTCACATCCCGCGCTGTTTTCACTGTGCCGGCTCACTCTCCTCCCGCGCTGTTTTCAATGTCCCGGCTCTCTCTCCTCCCGCGCTCTTTTCAATGTCCCGGCTCACTCACATCCCGCGCTGTTTTCACTGTGCCGGCTCACTCACATCCCGCGCTGTTTTCACTGTGCCGGCTCACTCTCCTCCCGCGCTGTTTTCAATGTCCCGGCTCACTCACCTCCCGCGCTGTTTTCACTGTCCCGGCTCACTCACATCCCGCGCTGTTTTCAATGTCCCGGCTCTCTCTCCTCCCGCGCTGTTTTCAATGTCCCGGCTCACTCACCTCCCGCGCTGTTTTCACTGTCCCGGCTCACTCACCTCTCGCGCTGTTTTCAATGTCCCGGCTCTCTCTCCTCCCGCGCTGTTTTCAATGTCCCGGCTCACTCACCTCCCGCGCTGTTTTCACTGTCCCGGCTCACTCACCTCTCGCGCTGTTTTCAATGTCCCGGCTCACTCACCTCCCGCGCTGTTTTCAATGTCCCGGCTCACTCACCTCCCGCGTTGTTTTCACTGTCCCGGCTCACTCTCCTCCCGCGCTGATTTCACTGTCCCGGCTCACTCACCTCTCGCGCTGTTTTCACTTTCCCGGCTCACTCTCCTCCCGCGCTGTTTTCACTGTCCCGGCTCACTCACCTCTCGCGCTGTTTTCAACGTCCCGGCTCACTCTCCTCCCGCGCTGTTTTCACTGTCCCGGCTCACTCAGCTCTCGCGCTGTTTTCAATGTCCCGGCTAACTCACCTCCCGCGCTGTTTTCACTGTCCCGGCTCACTCACCTCTCGCGCTGTTTTCAATGTCCCGGCTCACTCTCCTCCCGCGCTGTTTTCACTGTCCCGGCTCACTCAGCTCCCGCGCTGTTTTCACTGTCCCGGCTCACTCACCTCCCGCGCTGTTTTCACTGTCCCGGCTCACTCACCTCCCGCGTTGTTTTCACTGTCCCGGCTCACTCTCCTCTCGCACTGTTTTCAATGTCCCGGCTCACTCACCTCCCGCGCTGTTTTCACTGTCCCGGCTCACTCTCCTCTCGCACTGTTTTCAATGTCCCGGCTCACTCTCCTCCCGCGCTGTTTTCACTGTCCCGGCTCACTCTCCTCCCGCGCTGTTTTCAATGTCCCAGCTCACTCACCTCCCGCGCTGTTTACAATGTCCCGGCTCACTCACCTCCCACGCTGTTTTCACTGTCCCGGCTCACTCACATCCCGCGCTGTTTTCACTGTGCCGGCTCACTCTCCTCCCGCGCTGTTTTCAATGTCCCGGCTCACTCTCCTCCCGCGCTGTTTTCAATGTCCCGGCTCACTCACCTCCCGCGCTGTTTTCACTGTCCCGGCTCACTCACATCCCGCGCTGTTTTCACTGTGCCGGCTCACTCTCCTCCCGCGCTGTTTTCAATGTCCCGGCTCTCTCTCCTCCCGCGCTGTTTTCAATGTCCCGGCTCACTCACATCCCGCGCTGTTTTCACTGTGCCGGCTCACTCTCCTCCCGCGCTGTTTTCAATGTCCCGGCTCTCTCTCCTCCCGCGCTGTTTTCAATGTCCCGGCTCACTCACATCCCGCGCTGTTTTCACTGTGCCGGCTCACTCACATCCCGCGCTGTTTTCACTGTGCCGGCTCACTCTCCTCCCGCGCTGTTTTCAATGTCCCGGCTCACTCACCTCCCGCGCTGTTTTCACTGTCCCGGCTCACTCACATCCCGCGCTGTTTTCAATGTCCCGGCTCTCTCTCCTCCCGCGCTGTTTTCAATGTCCCGGCTCACTCACCTCCCGCGCTGTTTTCACTGTCCCGGCTCACTCACCTCTCGCGCTGTTTTCAATGTCCCGGCTCTCTCTCCTCCCGCGCTGTTTTCAATGTCCCGGCTCACTCACCTCCCGCGCTGTTTTCACTGTCCCGGCTCACTCACCTCTCGCGCTGTTTTCAATGTCCCGGCTCACTCACCTCCCGCGCTGTTTTCAATGTCCCGGCTCACTCACCTCCCGCGTTGTTTTCACTGTCCCGGCTCACTCTCCTCCCGCGCTGATTTCACTGTCCCGGCTCACTCAGCTCCCGCGCTGTTTTCACTGTCCCGGCTCACTCACCTCTCGCGCTGTTTTCACTTTCCCGGCTCACTCTCCTCCCGCGCTGTTTTCACTGTCCCGGCTCACTCACCTCTCGCGCTGTTTTCAATGTCCCGGCTCACTCTCCTCCCGCGCTGTTTTCACTGTCCCGGCTCACTCAGCTCTCGCGCTGTTTTCAATGTCCCGGCTAACTCACCTCCCGCGCTGTTTTCACTGTCCCGGCTCACTCACCTCTCGCGCTGTTTTCAATGTCCCGGCTCACTCTCCTCCCGCGCTGTTTTCACTGTCCCGGCTCACTCAGCTCCCGCGCTGTTTTCACTGTCCCGGCTCACTCACCTCTCGCGCTGTTTTCAATGTCCCGGCTAACTCACCTCCCGCGCTGTTTTCACTGTCCCGGCTCACTCACCCCCCGCGCTGTTTTCACTGTCCCGGCTCACTCACCTCTCGCGCTGTTTTCACTGTCCCGGCTCACTCACCTCTCGCGCTGTTTTCACCGTCCCGGCTCACTCACCTCCTGCGCTGTTTTCACTGTCCCAACTCACTCAGCTCCCGCGCTGTTTTCACTGTCCCGGCTCTCCCTCCTCCCGCGCTGTTTTCACTGTCCCGGCTCACTCACCTCCCGCGCTGTTTTCAATGTCCCTGTTCACTCATCTCCCGCGGTGTTTTCACTGTCCCGGCTAACTCACCTCCCGCGCTGTTTTCACTGTCCCGGCTCACTCACCTCCCGCGCTGTTTTCACTGTCCCGGCTCACTCACCTCCCGCGGTGTTTTCACTGTCCCGGCTAACTCACCTCCCGCGCTGTTTTCAATGTCCCGGCTCACTCACCTCCCGCGGTGTTTTCACTGTCCCGGCTCACTCAGCTCCCGCGCTGTTTTCACTGTCCCGGCTCACTCAGCTCCCGCGCTGTTTTCACTGTCCCGGCTCACTCACCTCCCGCGGTGTTTTCACTGTCCCAGCTCACTCTCTTCCCGCGCTGTTTTCACTGTCCCGGCTCACTCACCTCCCGCGCTGTTTTCACTGTCCCGGCTCACTCAGCTCCCGCGCTGTTTTCACTGTCCCGGCTCACTCAGCTCCCGCGCTGTTTTCACTGTCCCGGCTCTCTCTCCTCCCGCGCTGTTTTCACTGTCCCGGCTCACTCACCTCCCGCGCTGTTTTCAATGTCCCGGCTCTCTCTCCTCCCGCGCTGTTTTCAATGTCCCGGCTCACTCAACTCCCGCGCTGTTTTCACTGTCCTGGCTCTCTCTCCTCCCGCGCTGTTTTCACTGTGCCGGCTCACTCAGCTCCCGCGCTGTTTTCACTGTCCCGGCTCACTCAGCTCCCGCGCTGTTTTCACTGTCCCGGCTCACTCACCTCTCGCGCTGTTTTCACTGTCCCGGCTCACTCTCCTCCCGCGCTGTTTTCACTGTCCCGGCTCACTCAGCTCCCGCGCTGTTTTCAAAGTCCCGGCTCACTCACCTCCCGCGCTGTTTTCACTGTCCCGGCTCACTCAGCTCCCGCGCTGTTTTCACTGTCCCGGCTCACTCACCTCCCGCGCTGTTTTCACTGTCCCGGCTCACTCACCTCTCGCGCTGTTTTCAATGTCCCGGCTCTCTCACCTCCCGCGCTGTTTTCAATGTCCCGGCTCACTCAGCTCCCACGCTGTTTTCACTGTCCCGGCTCACTCACCTCCCGCGCTGTTTTCACTGTCCCGGCTCACTCACCTCCCGCGCTGTTTTCACTGTCCCGGCTCACTCACCTCCCGCGCTGTTTTCACTGTCCCAGCTCACTCTCCTCTCGCGATGTTTTCACTGTCCCGGCTCACTCAGCTCCCGTGCTGTTTTCAATGTCCCGGCTCTCTCACCTCCCGCGTTGTTTTCACTGTCCTGGCTCACTCTCCTCTCGCACTGTTTTCAATGTCCCGGCTCACTCACCTCCCGCCCTGTTTTCACTGTCCCGGCTCACTCACCTCCCGCGCTGTTTTCTCTGTCCCGGCTCTCTCTCCTCCCGCGCTGTTTTCAATGTCCCGGCTCACTCTCCTCTCGCACTGTTTTCAATGTCCCGGCTCACTCACCTCCCGCGCTGTTTTCACTGTCCCGGCTCACACTCCTCCCGCGCTGTTTTCACTGTTCCGGCTCTCTCACCTCCCGCGCTGTTTTCACTGTCCCGGCTCACTCACCTCCCGCGCTGTTTTCAATGTCCCGGCTCACTCACCTCCCGCGCTGTTTTCAATGTCCCGGCTCACTCACCTCCCGCGCTGTTTTCACTGTCCCGGCTCACTCTCCTCCCGCGCTGTTTTCACTGTCCCGGCTCACTCTCCTCCCGCGCTGTTTTCAATGTCCCGGCTCACTCACCTCCCGCGCTGTTTACACTGTCCCAGCTGACTCAGCTCCCGCGCTGTTTTCACTGTTCCGGCTCACTCAGCTCCCGCGCTGTTTTCACTGTCCCGGCTCACTCACCTCCCACGCTGTTTTCACTGTCCCGGCTCACTCACATACCGCGCTGTTTTCACTGTGCCGGCTCACTCTCCTCCCGCGCTGTTTTCAATGTCCCGGCTCACTCTCCTCCCGCGCTGTTTTCAATGTCCCGGCTCACTCACCTCCCGCGCTGTTTTCACTGTCCCGGCTCACTCACATCCCGCGCTGTTTTCACTGTGCCGGCTCACTCTCCTCCCGCGCTGTTTTCAATGTCCCGGCTCTCTCTCCTCCCGCGCTGTTTTCAATGTTCCGGCTCACTCACATCCCGCGCTGTTTTCACTGTCCCGGCTCACTCAGCTCCCGCGCTGTTTTCAATGTCCCGGCTCTCTCTCCTACCGCGCTGTTTTCAATGTCCCGGCTCACACACATCCCGCGCTGTTTTCACTGTGCCGGCTCACTCACATCCCGCGCTGTTTTCACTGTCCCGGCTCACTCACCTCCCGCGCTGTTTTCACTGTCCCGGCTCACTCACCTCCCGCGCTGTTTTCAATGTCCCGGCTCACTCACCTCCCGCGTTGTTTTCACTGTCCCGGCTCACTCACCCCCCGCGCTGTTTTCAATGTCCCGGCTCACTCACCTCCCGCGCTGTTTTCACTGTCCTGGCTCACTCTCCTCCCGCGCTGTTTTCACTGTCCCGGCTCTCTATCCTCCCGCGCTGTTTTCAATGTCCCGGCTCACTCACCTCCCGCGCTGTTTTCACTGTCCCGGCTCACTCACCTCCCGAGCTGTTTACACTGTCCCGGCTCACTCACCTCCCGCGCTGTTTTCACTGTCCCGGCTCACTCAGCTCCCGCGCTGTTTTCACTGTCCCGGCTCACTCAGCTCCCGCGCTGTTTTCACTGTCCCGGCTAACTCACCTCTCGCGCTGTTTTCACTGTCCCGGCTCACTCACACCCCGCGCTATTTTCACTGTCCCGGCTCACTCACCTCTCGCGCTGTTTTCTCTGTCCCGGCTCACTCTCCTCCCGCGCGGTTTTCACTGTCCCGGCTCACTCAGCTCCCGCGCTGTTTTCACTGTCCCGGCTCACTCAGCTCCCGCGCTGTTTTCACTGTCCCGGCTCACTCACCTCTCGCGCTGTTTTCTCTGTCCCGGCTCACTCTCCTCCCGCGCTTTTTTCACTGTCCCGGCTCACTCACCTCTCGCGCTGTTTTCACTGTCCCGGCTCACTCACCTCCCGCGCTGTTTTCACCGTCCCGGCTCACTCACCTCCCGCGCTGTTTTCACTGTCCCGGCTTTCTCAGCTCCCGCGCTGTTTTCACTGTCCCGGCTCTCTCTCCTAAAACGCAGTATTCACTGTACCGGCTCACTCACCTCCCGCGCTGTTTTCACCGTCCCGGCTCACTCACCTCCCGCGTTGTTTTCACTGTCCCGGCTCACTCTCCTCCCGCGCTGTTTTCAATGTCCCTGTTCACTCACCTCTCGCGCTGTTTTCACTGTCCCGGCTCACTCAGCTCCCGCGCTGTTTTCACTGTCCCGGCTCTCTCTCCTAAAACGCAGTATTCACTGTACCGGCTCACACACCTCCCGCGTTGTTTTCACTGTCCCGGCTCTCCCTCCTCCCGCGCTGTTTTCACTGTCCCGGCTCACTCAGCTCCCGCGCTGTTTTCACTGTCCCGGCTCACTCTCCTCCCGCGCTGTTTTCACTGTCCCGGCTCACTCACCTCCCGCGCTGTTTTCAATGTCCCTGTTCACTCATCTCCCGCGCTGTTTTCACTGTCCCGGCTCACTCACCTCCCGCGCTGTTTTCAATGTCCCGGCTCACTCACCTCCCGCGGTGTTTTCACTGTCCCGGCTCACTCAGCTCCCGCGCTGTTTTCACTGTCCCGGCTCACTCAGCTCCCGCGCTGTTTTCACTGTCCCGGCTCACTCACCTCCCGCGGTGTTTTCACTGTCCCAGCTCACTCTCCTCCCGCGCTGTTTTCACTGTCCCGGCTCACTCACCTCCCGCGCTGTTTTCACTGTCCCGGCTCACTCAGCTCCCGCGCTGTTTTCACTGTCCCGGCTCACTCAGCTCCCGCGCTGTTTTCACTGTCCCGGCTCACTCACCTCCCGCGCTGTTTTCAATGTCCCGGCTCACTCACCTCCCGCGCTGTTTTCACTGTCCCGGCTCACTCAGCTCCCGCGCAGTTCTCACTGTCCCGGCTCACTCAGCTCCCGCGCTGTTTTCACTGTCCCGGCTCTCTCTCCTCCCGCGCTGTTTTCACTGTCCCGGCTCACTCACCTCCCGCGCTGTTTTCAATGTCCCGGCTCTCTCTCCTCCCGCGCTGTTTTCAATGTCCCGGCTCACTCAACTCCCGCGCTGTTTTCACTGTCCTGGCTCTCTCTCCTCCCGCGCTGTTTTCACTGTGCCGGCTCACTCAGCTCCCGCGCTGTTTTCACTGTCCCGGCTCACTCAGCTCCCGCGCTGTTTTCACTGTCCCGGCTCACTCACCTCTCGCGCTGTTTTCACTGTCCCGGCTCACTCTCCTCCCGCGCTGTTTTCACTGTCCCGGCTCACTCAGCTCCCGCGCTGTTTTCAAAGTCCCGGCTCACTCACCTCCCGCGCTGTTTTCACTGTCCCGGCTCACTCAGCTCCCGCGCTGTTTTCACTGTCCCGGCTCACTCACCTCCCGCGCTGTTTTCACTGTCCCGGCTCACTCACCTCTCGCGCTGTTTTCAATGTCCCGGCTCTCTCACCTCCCGCGCTGTTTTCAATGTCCCGGCTCACTCAGCTCCCACGCTGTTTTCACTGTCCCGGCTCACTCACCTCCCGCGCTGTTTTCACTGTCCCGGCTCACTCACCTCCCGCGCTGTTTTCACTGTCCCGGCTCACTCACCTCCCGCGCTGTTTTCACTGTCCCAGCTCACTCTCCTCTCGCGATGTTTTCACTGTCCCGGCTCACTCAGCTCCCGTGCTGTTTTCAATGTCCCGGCTCTCTCACCTCCCGCGTTGTTTTCACTGTCCTGGCTCACTCTCCTCTCGCACTGTTTTCAATGTCCCGGCTCACTCACCTCCCGCCCTGTTTTCACTGTCCCGGCTCACTCACCTCCCGCGCTGTTTTCTCTGTCCCGGCTCTCTCTCCTCCCGCGCTGTTTTCAATGTCCCGGCTCACTCTCCTCTCGCACTGTTTTCAATGTCCCGGCTCACTCACCTCCCGCGCTGTTTTCACTGTCCCGGCTCACACTCCTCCCGCGCTGTTTTCACTGTTCCGGCTCTCTCACCTCCCGCGCTGTTTTCACTGTCCCGGCTCACTCACCTCCCGCGCTGTTTTCAATGTCCCGGCTCACTCACCTCCCGCGCTGTTTTCAATGTCCCGGCTCACTCACCTCCCGCGCTGTTTTCACTGTCCCGGCTCACTCTCCTCCCGCGCTGTTTTCACTGTCCCGGCTCACTCTCCTCCCGCGCTGTTTTCAATGTCCCGGCTCACTCACCTCCCGCGCTGTTTACACTGTCCCAGCTGACTCAGCTCCCGCGCTGTTTTCACTGTTCCGGCTCACTCAGCTCCCGCGCTGTTTTCACTGTCCCGGCTCACTCACCTCCCACGCTGTTTTCACTGTCCCGGCTCACTCACATACCGCGCTGTTTTCACTGTGCCGGCTCACTCTCCTCCCGCGCTGTTTTCAATGTCCCGGCTCACTCTCCTCCCGCGCTGTTTTCAATGTCCCGGCTCACTCACCTCCCGCGCTGTTTTCACTGTCCCGGCTCACTCACATCCCGCGCTGTTTTCACTGTGCCGGCTCACTCTCCTCCCGCGCTGTTTTCAATGTCCCGGCTCTCTCTCCTCCCGCGCTGTTTTCAATGTTCCGGCTCACTCACATCCCGCGCTGTTTTCACTGTCCCGGCTCACTCAGCTCCCGCGCTGTTTTCAATGTCCCGGCTCTCTCTCCTACCGCGCTGTTTTCAATGTCCCGGCTCACACACATCCCGCGCTGTTTTCACTGTGCCGGCTCACTCACATCCCGCGCTGTTTTCACTGTCCCGGCTCACTCACCTCCCGCGCTGTTTTCACTGTCCCGGCTCACTCACCTCCCGCGCTGTTTTCAATGTCCCGGCTCACTCACCTCCCGCGTTGTTTTCACTGTCCCGGCTCACTCACCCCCCGCGCTGTTTTCAATGTCCCGGCTCACTCACCTCCCGCGCTGTTTTCACTGTCCTGGCTCACTCTCCTCCCGCGCTGTTTTCACTGTCCCGGCTCTCTCTCCTCCCGCGCTGTTTTCAATGTCCCGGCTCACTCACCTCCCGCGCTGTTTTCACTGTCCCGGCTCACTCACCTCCCGAGCTGTTTACACTGTCCCGGCTCACTCACCTCCCGCGCTGTTTTCACTGTCCCGGCTCACTCAGCTCCCGCGCTGTTTTCACTGTCCCGGCTCACTCAGCTCCCGCGCTGTTTTCACTGTCCCGGCTAACTCACCTCTCGCGCTGTTTTCACTGTCCCGGCTCACTCACACCCCGCGCTATTTTCACTGTCCCGGCTCACTCACCTCTCGCGCTGTTTTCTCTGTCCCGGCTCACTCTCCTCCCGCGCGGTTTTCACTGTCCCGGCTCACTCAGCTCCCGCGCTGTTTTCACTGTCCCGGCTCACTCAGCTCCCGCGCTGTTTTCACTGTCCCGGCTCACTCACCTCTCGCGCTGTTTTCTCTGTCCCGGCTCACTCTCCTCCCGCGCTTTTTTCACTGTCCCGGCTCACTCACCTCTCGCGCTGTTTTCACTGTCACGGCTCACTCACCTCCCGCGCTGTTTTCACCGTCCCGGCTCACTCACCTCCCGCGCTGTTTTCACTGTCCCGGCTTTCTCAGCTCCCGCGCTGTTTTCACTGTCCCGGCTCTCTCTCCTAAAACGCAGTATTCACTGTACCGGCTCACTCACCTCCCGCGCTGTTTTCACCGTCCCGGCTCACTCACCTCCCGCGTTGTTTTCACTGTCCCGGCTCACTCTCCTCCCGCGCTGTTTTCAATGTCCCTGTTCACTCACCTCTCGCGCTGTTTTCACTGTCCCGGCTCACTCAGCTAACGCGCTGTTTTCACTGTCCCGGCTCTCTCTCCTAAAACGCAGTATTCACTGTACCGGCTCACACACCTCCCGCGTTGTTTTCACTGTCCCGGCTCTCCCTCCTCCCGCGCTGTTTTCACTGTCCCGGCTCACTCTCCTCCCGCGCTGTTTTCACTGTCCCGGCTCACTCAACTCTCGCGCTGTTTTCAATGTCCCGGCTCACTCACCTCCCGCGCTGTTTTCACTGTCCCGGCTCACTCACCTCCCGCGGTGTTTTCACTGTCCCGGCTAACTCACCTCCCGCGCTGTTTTCACTGTCCCGGCTCACTCAGCTCCCGCGCTGTTTTCAAAGTCCCGGCTCACTCTCATCCCGCGCTGTTTTCACTGTCCCGGCTCACTCAGCTCCCGCGCTGTTTTCACTGTCCCGGCTCACTCACCTCCAGCGCTGTTTTCAATGTCCCGGCTCACTCTCCTCTCGCGCTGTTTTCACTGTCCCGGCTCTCTCTCCTAAAACGCAGTATTCACTGTCCCGGCTCACACACCTCCCGTGTTGTTTTCACTGTCCCGGCTCTCCCTCCTCCCGCGCTGTTTTCACTGTCCCGGCTCACTCTCCTCCCGCGCTGTTTTCAATGTCCCTGTTCACTCATCTCCCGCGCTGTTTTCACTGTCCCGGCTCACTCAACTCTCGCGCTGTTTTCAATGTCCCGGCTCACTCACCTCCCGCGCTGTTTTCACTGTCCCGGCTCACTCACCTCCCGCGGTGTTTTCACTGTCCCGGCTAACTCACCTCACGCGCTGTTTTCACTGTCCCGGCTAACTCAGCTCCCGCGCTGTTTTCAAAGTCCCGGCTCACTCTCATCCCGCGCTGTTTTCACTGTCCCGGCTCACTCAGCTCCCGCGCTGTTTTCACTGTCCCGGCTCACTCACCTCCCGCGCTGTTTTCACTGTCCCGGCTCACTCACCTCCCGCGCTGTTTTCAATGTCCCGGCTCACTCTCCTCTCGCGCTGTTTTCACTGTCCCGGCTCTCTCTCCTAAAACGCAGTATTCACTGTACCGGCTCACACACCTCCCGCGTTGTTTTCACTGTCCCGGCTCTCCCTCCTCCCGCGCTGTTTTCACTGTCCCGGCTCACTCTCCTCCCGCGCTGTTTTCACTGTCCTGGCTCACTCACCTCCCGCGCTGTTTTCACTGTCCCGGCTCACTCACCTCCCGCGCTGTTTTCACTGTCCCGGCTCACTCAACTCTCGCGCTGTTTTCAATGTCCCGGCTCACTCACCTCCCGCACTGTTTTCACTGTCCCGGCTCACTCACCTCCCGCGGTGTTTTCACTGTCCCGGCTAACTCACCTCCCGCGCTGTTTTCACTGTCCCGGCTCACTCAGCTCCCGCGCAGTTCTCACTGTCCCGGCTCACTCAGCTCCCGTGCTGTTTTCACTGTCCCGGCTCTCTCTCCTCCCGCGCTGTTTTCACTGTCCCGGCTCACACACCTCCCGCGCTGTTTTCAATGTCCCGGCTCTCTCTCCTCCCGCGCTGTTTTCAATGTCCCGGCTCACTCACCTCCCGCGCTGTTTTCACTGTCCTGGCTCTCTCTCCTCCCGCGCTGTTTTCACTGTGCCGGCTCACTCAGCTCCCGCGCTGTTTTCACTGTCCCGGCTCACTCAGCTCCCGCGCTGTTTTCACTGTCCCGGCTCACTCTCCTCCCGCGCTGTTTTCACTGTCCCGGCTCACTCAGCTCCCGCGCTGTTTTCAAAGTCCCGGCTCACTCACCTCCCGCGCTGTTTTCACTGTCCCGGCTCACTCACCTCCCGCGCTGTTTTCACTGTCCCGGCTCACTCACCTCTCGCGCTGTTTTCACTGTCCCGGCTCACTCTCCTCCCGCGCTGTTTTCACTGTCCCGGCTCACTCAGCTCCCGCGCTGTTTTAACGGTCCCAGCTCACTCTCCTCTCGCGATGTTTTCACAGTCCTGGCTCACTCTCCTCCCGCGCTGTTTTCTCTGTCCCGGCTCTCTCTCCTCCCGCGCTGTTTTCAATGTCCCGGCTCTCTCACCTCCCACGCTGTTTTCACAGTCCTGGCTCACTCTCCTCCCGCGCTGTTTTCTCTGTCCCGGCTCTCTCTCCTCCCGCGCTGTTTTCAATGTCCCGGCTCACTCTCCTCTCGCACTGTTTTCAATGTCCCGGCTCACTCACCTCCCGCGCTGTTTTCACTGTCCCGGCTCACACTCCTCCCGCGCTGTTTTCACTGTTCCGGCTCTCTCACCTCCCGCGCTGTTTTCACTGTCCCGGCTCACTCACCTCCCGCGCTGTTTTCAATGTCCCGGCTCACTCACCTCCCGCGCTGTTTTCACTGTCCCGGCTCACTCTCCTCTCGCACTGTTTTCAATGTCCCGGCTCACTCACCTCCCGCGCTGTTTTCACTGTCCCGGCTCACACTCCCGCGCTGTTTTCACTGTTCCGGCTCTCTCACCTCCCGCGCTGTTTTCAATGTCCCGGCTCACTCACCTCCCGCGCTGTTTTCACTGTCCCGGCTCACTCACCTCCCGCGCTGTTTTCAATGTCCCGGCTCACTCACCTCCCGCGTTGTTTTCACTGTCCCGGCTCTCTCTCCTCCCGCGCTGTTTTCACTGTCCCGGCTCACTCTCCTCCCGCGCTGTTTTCACTGTCCCGGCTCACTCTCCTCCCGCGCTGTTTTCAACGTCCCAGCTCACTCACCTCCCGCGCTGTTTACAATGTCCCGGCTCACTCACCTCCCACGCTGTTTTCACTGTCCCGGCTCACTCACATCCCGCGCTGTTTTCACTGTGCCGGCTCACTCTCCTCCCGCGCTGTTTTCAATGTCCCGGCTCACTCTCCTCCCGCGCTGTTTTCAATGTCCCGGCTCACTCACCTCCCGTGCTGTTTTCACTGTCCCGGCTCACTCACATCCCGCGCTGTTTTCACTGTGCCGGCTCACTCTCCTCCCGCCCTGTTTTCAATGTCCCGGCTCTCTCTCCTCCCGCGCTGTTTTCAATGTCCCGGCTCACTCACATCCCGCGCTGTTTTCACTGTGCCGGCTCACTCTCCTCCCGCGCTGTTTTCAATGTCCCGGCTCTCTCTCCTCCCGCGCTCTTTTCAATGTCCCGGCTCACTCACATCCCGCGCTGTTTTCACTGTGCCGGCTCACTCACATCCCGCGCTGTTTTCACTGTGCCGGCTCACTCTCCTCCCGCGCTGTTTTCAATGTCCCGGCTCACTCACCTCCCGCGCTGTTTTCACTGTCCCGGCTCACTCACATCCCGCGCTGTTTTCAATGTCCCGGCTCTCTCTCCTCCCGCGCTGTTTTCAATGTCCCGGCTCACTCACCTCCCGCGCTGTTTTCACTGTCCAGGCTCACTCACCTCTCGCGCTGTTTTCAATGTCCCGGCTCTCTCTCCTCCCGCGCTGTTTTCAATGTCCCGGCTCACTCACCTCCCGCGCTGTTTTCACTGTCCCGGCTCACTCACCTCTCGCGCTGTTTTCAATGTCCCGGCTCACTCACCTCCCGCGCTGTTTTCAATGTCCCGGCTAACTCACCTCCCGCGTTGTTTTCACTGTCCCGGCTCACTCTCCTCCCGCGCTGATTTCACTGTCCCGGCTCACTCAGCTCCCGCGCTGTTTTCACTGTCCCGGCTCACTCACCTCTCGCGCTGTTTTCACTTTCCCGGCTCACTCTCCTCCCGCGCTGTTTTCACTGTCCCGGCTCACTCACCTCTCGCGCTGTTTTCAACGTCCCGGCTCACTCTCCTCCCGCGCTGTTTTCACTGTCCCGGCTCACTCAGCTCTCGCGCTGTTTTCAATGTCCCGGCTAACTCACCTCCCGCGCTGTTTTCACTGTCCCGGCTCACTCACCTCTCGCGCTGTTTTCAATGTCCCGGCTCACTCTCCTCCCGCGCTGTTTTCACTGTCCCGGCTCACTCAGCTCCCGCGCTGTTTTCACTGTCCCGGCTCACTCACCTCTCGCGCTGTTTTCAATGTCCCGGCTAACTCACCTCCCGCGCTGTTTTCACTGTCCCGGCTCACTCACCCCCCGCGCTGTTTTCACTGTCCCGGCTCACTCACCTCTCGCGCTGTTTTCACTGTCCCGGCTCACTCACCTCCCACGCTGTTTTCACTGTCCCGGCTCACTCACCTCTCGCGCTGTTTTCACCGTCCCGGCTCACTCACCTCCTGCACTGTTTTCACTGTCCCGGCTCACTCAGCTCCCGCGCTGTTTTCACTGTCCCGGCTCTCCCTCCTCCCGCGCTGTTTTCACTGTCCCGGCTCACTCACCTCCCGCGCTGTTTTCACTGTCCCGGCTCACTCAGCTCCCGCGCTGTTTTCACTGTCCCGGCTCACTCTCCTCCCGCGCTGTTTTCACTGTCCCGGCTCACTCACCTCCCGCGCTGTTTTCAATGTCCCTGTTCACTCATCTCCCGCGCTGTTTTCACTGTCCCGGCTCACTCACCTCCCGCGGTGTTTTCACTGTCCCGGCTAACTCACCTCCCGCGCTGTTTTCAATGTCCCGGCTCACTCTCCTCGCGCGCTGTTTTCACTGTCTCGGCTCACTCACCTCCCGCGGTGTTTTCACTGTCCCGGCTAACTCACCTCCCGCGCTGTTTTCAATGTCCCGGCTCACTCACCTCCCGCGGTGTTTTCACTGTCCCGGCTCACTCACCTCCCGCGCTGTTTTCACTGTCCCGGCTCACTCAGCTCCCGCGCTGTTTTCACTGTCCCGGCTCACTCACCTCCCGCGGTGTTTTCACTGTCCCGGCTCACTCTCCTCCCGCGCTGTTTTCACTGTCCCGGCTCACTCACCTCCCGCGCTGTTTTCACTGTCCCGGCTCACTCAGCTCCCGCGCTGTTTTCACTGTCCCGGCTCACTCAGCTCCCGCGCTGTTTTCACTGTCCCGGCTCACTCACCTCCCGCGCTGTTTTCAATGTCCCGGCTCACTCACCTCCCGCGCTGTTTTCACTGTCCCGGCTCACTCAGCTCCCGCGCAGTTCTCACTGTCCCGGCTCACTCAGCTCCCGCGCTGTTTTCACTGTCCCGGCTCTCTCTCCTCCCGCGCTGTTTTCACTGTCCCGGCTCACTCACCTCCCGCGCTGTTTTCAATGTCCCGGCTCTCTCTCCTCCCGCGCTGTTTTCAATGTCCCGGCTCACTCACCTCCCGCGCTGTTTTCACTGTCCTGGCTCTCTCTCCTCCCGCGCTGTTTTCACTGTCCCGGCTCACTCAGCTCCCGCGCTGTTTTCACTGTCCCGGCTCACTCAGCTCCCGCGCTGTTTTCACTGTCCCGGCTCACTCACCTCTCGCGCTGTTTTCACTGTCCCGGCTCACTCTCCTCCCGCGCTGTTTTCACTGTCCCGGCTCACTCAGCTCCCGCGCTGTTTTCAAAGTCCCGGCTCACTCACCTCCCGCGCTGTTTTCACTGTCCCGGCTCACTCAGCTCCCACGCTGTTTTCACTGTCCCGGCTCACTCACCTCCCGCGCTGTTTTCACTGTCCCGGCTAACTCACCTCCCGCGCTGTTTTCACTGTCCCGGCTCACTCACCTCCCGCGCTGTTTTAACGGTCCCAGCTCACTCTCCTCTCGCGATGTTTTCACTGTCCCGGCTCACTCAGCTCCCGTGCTGTTTTCAATGTCCCGGCTCTCTCACCTCCCGCGCTGTTTTCACTGTCCTGGCTCACTCTCCTCTCGCACTGTTTTCAATGTCCCGGCTCACTCACCTCCCGCCCTGTTTTCACTGTCCCGGCTCACTCACCTCCCGCGCTGTTTTCTCTGTCCTGGCTCTCTCTCCTCCCGCGCTGTTTTCAATGTCCCGGCTCACTCTCCTCTCGCCCTGTTTTCAATGTCCCGGCTCACTCACCTCCCGCGCTGTTTTCACTGTCCCGGCTCACACTCCTCCCGCGCTGTTTTCACTGTTCCGGCTCTCTCACCTCCCGCGCTGTTTTCAATGTCCCGGCTCACTCACCTCCCGCGCTGTTTTCAATGTCCCGGCTCACTCACCTCCCGCGCTGTTTTCAATGTCCCGGCTCACTCACCTCCCGCGCTGTTTTCAATGTCCCGGCTCACTCACCTCCCGCGTTGTTTTCACTGTCCCGGCTCTCTCTCCTCACGCGCTGTTTTCACTGTCCCGGCTCACTCTCCTCCCGCGCTGTTTTCACTGTCCCGGCTCACTCTCCTCCCGCGCTGTTTTCAATGTCCCGGCTCACTCACCTCCCGCGCTGTTTACACTGTCCCAGCTGACTCAGCTCCCGCGCTGTTTTCACTGTTCCGGCTCACTCAGCTCCCGCGCTGTTTTCACTGTCCCGGCTCACTCACCTCCCACGCTGTTTTCACTGTCCCGGCTCACTCACATACCGCGCTGTTTTCACTGTGCCGGCTCACTCTCCTCCCGCGCTGTTTTCAATGTCCCGGCTCACTCTCCTCCCGCGCTGTTTTCAATGTCCCGGCTCACTCACCTCCCGCGCTGTTTTCACTGTCCCGGCTCACTCACATCCCGCGCTGTTTTCACTGTGCCGGCTCACTCTCCTCCCGCGCTGTTTTCAATGTCCCGGCTCTCTCTCCTCCCGCGCTGTTTTCAATGTTCCGGCTCACTCACATCCCGCGCTGTTTTCACTGTCCCGGCTCACTCAGCTCCCGCGCTGTTTTCAATGTCCCGGCTCTCTCTCCTACCGCGCTGTTTTCAATGTCCCGGCTCACTCACATCCCGCGCTGTTTTCACTGTGCCGGCTCACTCACATCCCGCGCTGTTTTCACTGTCCCGGCTCACTCACCTCCCGCGCTGTTTTCACTGTCCCGGCTCACTCACCTCCCGCGCTGTTTTCAATGTCCCGGCTCACTCACCTCCCGCGTTGTTTTCACTGTCCCGGCTCACTCACCCCCCGCGCTGTTTTCAATGTCCCGGCTCACTCACCTCCCGCGCTGTTTTCACTGTCCTGGCTCACTCTCCTCCCGCGCTGTTTTCACTGTCCCGGCTCTCTCTCCTCCCGCGCTGTTTTCAATGTCCCGGCTCACTCACCTCCCGCGCTGTTTTCACTGTCCCGGCTCACTCACCTCCCGAGCTGTTTACACTGTCCCGGCTCACTCACCTCCCGCGCTGTTTTCACTGTCCCGGCTCACTCAGCTCCCGCGCTGTTTTCACTGTCCCGGCTCACTCAGCTCCCGCGCTGTTTTCACTGTCCCGGCTAACTCACCTCTCGCGCTGTTTTCACTGTCCCGGCTCACTCACACCCCGCGCTATTTTCACTGTCCCGGCTCACTCACCTCTCGCGCTGTTTTCTCTGTCCCGGCTCACTCTCCTCCCGCGCGGTTTTCACTGTCCCGGCTCACTCAGCTCCCGCGCTGTTTTCACTGTCCCGGCTCACTCAGCTCCCGCACTGTTTTCACTGTCCCGGCTCACTCACCTCTCGCGCTGTTTTCTCTGTCCCGGCTCACTCTCCTCCCGCGCTTTTTTCACTGTCCCGGCTCACTCACCTCTCGCGCTGTTTTCACTGTCCCGGCTCACTCACCTCCCGCGCTGTTTTCACCGTCCCGGCTCACTCACCTCCCGCGCTGTTTTCACTGTCCCGGCTTTCTCAGCTCCCGCGCTGTTTTCACTGTCCCGGCTCTCTCTCCTAAAACGCAGTATTCACTGTACCGGCTCACTCACCTCCCGCGCTGTTTTCACCGTCCCGGCTCACTCACCTCCCGCGTTGTTTTCACTGTCCCGGCTCACTCTCCTCCCGCGCTGTTTTCAATGTCCCTGTTCACTCACCTCTCGCGCTGTTTTCACTGTCCCGGCTCACTCAGCTCCCGCGCTGTTTTCACTGTCCCGGCTCTCTCTCCTAAAACGCAGTATTCACTGTACCGGCTCACACACCTCCCGCGTTGTTTTCACTGTCCCGGCTCTCCCTCCTCCCGCGCTGTTTTCACTGTCCCGGCTCACTCTCCTCCCGCGCTGTTTTCACTGTCCCGGCTCACTCAACTCTCGCGCTGTTTTCAATGTCCCGGCTCACTCACCTCCCGCGCTGTTTTCACTGTCCCGGCTCACTCACCTCCCGCGGTGTTTTCACTGTCCCGGCTAACTCACCTCCCGCGCTGTTTTCACTGTCCCGGCTCACTCAGCTCCCGCGCGGTTTTCACTGTCCCGGCTCACTCAGCTCCCGCGCTGTTTTCACTGTCCCGGCTCACTCAGCTCCCGCGCTGTTTTCACTGTCCCGGCTCACTCACCTCTCGCGCTGTTTTCTCTGTCCCGGCTCACTCTCCTCCCGCGCTTTTTTCACTGTCCCGGCTCACTCACCTCTCGCGCTGTTTTCACTGTCCCGGCTCACTCACCTCCCGCGCTGTTTTCACCGTCCCGGCTCACTCACCTCCCGCGGCTGTTTTCACTGTCCCGGCTTTCTCAGCTCACGCGCTGTATTCACTGTCCCGGCTCTCTCTCCTAAAACGCAGTATTCACTGTACCGGCTCACTCACCTCCCGCGCTGTTTTCACCGTCCCGGCTCACTCACCTCCCGCGTTGTTTTCACTGTCCCGGCTCACTCTCCTCCCGCGCTGTTTTCAATGTCCCTGTTCACTCACCTCTCGCGCTGTTTTCACTGTCCCGGCTCACTCAGCTCCCGCGCTGTTTTCACTGTCCCGGCTCTCTCTCCTAAAACGCAGTATTCACTGTACCGGCTCACACACCTCCCGCGTTGTTTTCACTGTCCCGGCTCTCCCTCCTCCCGCGCTGTTTTCACTGTCCCGGCTCACTCTCCTCCCGCGCTGTTTTCACTGTCCCGGCTCACTCAACTCTCGCGCTGTTTTCAATGTCCCGGCTCACTCACCTCCCGCGCTGTTTTCACTGTCCCGGCTCACTCACCTCCCGCGGTGTTTTCACTTTCCCGGCTAACTCACCTCCCGCGCTGTTTTCACTGTCCCGGCTCACTCAGCTCCCGCGCTGTTTTCAAAGTCCCGGCTCACTCTCATCCCGCGCTGTTTTCACTGTCCCGGCTCACTCAGCTCCCGCGCTGTTTTCACTGTCCCGGCTCACTCACCTCCCGCGCTGTTTTCAATGTCCCGGCTCACTCTCCTCTCGCGCTGTTTTCACTGTCCCGGCTCTCTCTCCTAAAACGCAGTATTCACTGTCCCGGCTCACACACCTCCCGCGTTGTTTTCACTGTCCCGGCTCTCCCTCCTCCCGCGCTGTTTTCACTGTCCCGGCTCACTCTCCTCCCGCGCTGTTTTCAATGTCCCTGTTCACTCACCTCCCGCGCTGTTTTCCATGTCCCGGCTCACTCACCTCCCGCGGTGTTTTCACTGTCCCGGCTAACTCACCTCCCGCGCTGTTTTCACTGTCCCGGCTCACTCAGCTCCCGCGCAGTTCTCACTGTCCCGGCTCACTCAGCTCCCGCGCTGTTTTCACTGTCCCGGCTCTCTCTCCTCCCGCGCTGTTTTCACTGTCCCGGCTCACTAACCTCCCGCGCTGTTTTCAATGTCCCGGCTCTCTCTCCTCCCGCGCTGTTTTCAATGTCCCGGCTCACTCACCTCCCGCGCTGTTTTCACTGTCCTGGCTCTCTCTCCTCCCGCGCTGTTTTCACTGTCCCGGCTCACTCAGCTCCCGCGCTGTTTTCACTGTCCCGGCTCACTCAGCTCCCGCGCTGTTTTCACTGTCCCGGCTCACTCTCCTCCCGCGCTGTTTTCACTGTCCCGGCTCACTCAGCTCCCGCGCTGTTTTCAAAGTCCCGGCTCACTCACCTCCCGCGCTGTTTTCACTGTCCCGGCTCACTCAGCTCCCGCGCTGTTTTCACTGTCCCGGCTCACTCACCTCCCGCGCTGTTTTCACTGTCCCGGCTCACTCACCTCTCGCGCTGTTTTCAATGTCCCGGCTCTCTCACCTCCCGCGCTGTTTTCAATGTCCCGGCTCACTCAGCTCCCACGCTGTTTTCACTGTCCCGGCTCACTCACCTCCCGCGCTGTTTTCACTGTCCCGGCTCACTCACCTCCCGCGCTGTTTTCACTGTCCCGGCTCACTCACCTCCCGCGCTGTTTTAACGGTCCCAGCTCACTCTCCTCTCGCGATGTTTTCACTGTCCCGGCTCACTCAGCTCCCGTGCTGTTTTCAATGTCCCGGCTCTCTCTCCTCCCGCGCTGTTTTCAATGTCCCGGCTCACTCACCTCCCGCGCTGTTTTCAATGTCCCTGTTCACTCATCTCCCGCGCTGTTTTCACTGTCCCGGCTCACTCTCCTCTCGCGCTGTTTTCACTGTCCCGGCTCACTCACCTCCCGCGGTGTTTTCACTGTCCCGGCTCACTCTCCTCTCGCGCTGTTTTCACTGTCCCGGCTAACTCACCTCCCGCGCTGTTTTCAATGTCCCGGCTCACTCACCTCCCGCGGTGTTTTCACTGTCCCGGCTCACTCAGCTCCCGCGCTGTTTTCACTGTCCCGGCTCACTCAGCTCCCGCGCTGTTTTCACTGTCCCGGCTCACTCACCTCCCGCGCTGTTTTCACTGTCCCAGCTCACTCACCTCCCGCGCTGTTTTCACTGTCCCGGCTCACTCAGCTCCCGCGCTGTTTTCACTGTCCCGGCTCACTCAGCTCCCGCGCTGTTTTCACTGTCCCGGCTCACTCACCTCCCGCGCTGTTTTCAATGTCCCGGCTCACTCACCTCCCGCGCTGTTTTCACTGTCCCGGCTCACTCAGCTCCCGCGCTGTTCTCACTGTCCCGGCTCACTCAGCTCCCGCGCTGTTTTCACTGTCCCGGCTCTCTCTCCTCCCGCGCTGTTTTCACTGTCCCGGCTCACTCACCTCCCGCGCTGTTTTCAATGTCCCGGCTCTCTCTCCTCCCGCGCTGTTTTCAATGTCCCGGCTCACTCACCTCCCGCGCTGTTTTCACTGTCCTGGCTCTCTCTCCTCCCGCGCTGTTTTCACTGTCCCGGCTCACTCAGCTCCCGCGCTGTTTTCACTGTCCCGGCTCACTCAGCTCCCGCGCTGTTTTCACTGTCCCGGCTCACTCACCTCTCGCGCTGTTTTCACTGTCCCGGCTCACTCTCCTCCCGCGCTGTTTTCACTGTCCCGGCTCACTCAGCTCCCGCGCTGTTTTCAAAGTCCCGGCTCACTCACCTCCCGAGCTGTTTTCACTGTCCCGGCTCACTCAGCTCCCACGCTGTTTTCACTGTCCCGGCTCACTCACCTCCCGCGCTGTTTTCACTGTCCCGGCTAACTCACCTCCCGCGCTGTTTTCACTGTCCCGGCTCACTCACCTCCCGCGCTGTTTTAACGGTCCCAGCTCACTCTCCTCTCGCGATGTTTTCACTGTCCCGGCTCACTCAGCTCCCGTGCTGTTTTCAATGTCCCGGCTCTCTCACCTCCCGCGCTGTTTTCACTGTCCTGGCTCACTCTCCTCTCGCACTGTTTTCAATGTCCCGGCTCACTCACCTCCCGCCCTGTTTTCACTGTCCCGGCTCACTCACCTCCCGCGCTGTTTTCTCTGTCCTGGCTCTCTCTCCTCCCGCGCTGTTTTCAATGTCCCGGCTCACTCTCCTCTCGCCCTGTTTTCAATGTCCCGGCTCACTCACCTCCCGCGCTGTTTTCACTGTCCCGGCTCACACTCCTCCCGCGCTGTTTTCACTGTTCCGGCTCTCTCACCTCCCGCGCTGTTTTCAATGTCCCGGCTCACTCACCTCCCGCGCTGTTTTCAATGTCCCGGCTCACTCACCTCCCGCGCTGTTTTCAATGTCCCGGCTCACTCACCTCCCGCGCTGTTTTCAATGTCCCGGCTCACTCACCTCCCGCGTTGTTTTCACTGTCCCGGCTCTCTCTCCTCACGCGCTGTTTTCACTGTCCCGGCTCACTCTCCTCCCGCGCTGTTTTCACTGTCCCGGCTCACTCTCCTCCCGCGCTGTTTTCAATGTCCCGGCTCACTCACCTCCCGCGCTGTTTACACTGTCCCAGCTGACTCAGCTCCCGCGCTGTTTTCACTGTTCCGGCTCACTCAGCTCCCGCGCTGTTTTCACTGTCCCGGCTCACTCACCTCCCACGCTGTTTTCACTGTCCCGGCTCACTCACATCCCGCGCTGTTTTCACTGTGCCGGCTCACTCTCCTCCCGCGCTGTTTTCAATGTCCCGGCTCACTCTCCTCCCGCGCTGTTTTCAATGTCCCGGCTCACTCACCTCCCGCGCTGTTTTCACTGTCCCGGCTCACTCACATCCCGCGCTGTTTTCACTGTGCCGGCTCACTCTCCTCCCGCGCTGTTTTCAATGTCCCGGCTCTCTCTCCTCCCGCGCTGTTTTCAATGTTCCGGCTCACTCACATCCCGCGCTGTTTTCACTGTCCCGGCTCACTCAGCTCCCGCGCTGTTTTCAATGTCCCGGCTCTCTCTCCTACCGCGCTGTTTTCAATGTCCCGGCTCACTCACATCCCGCGCTGTTTTCACTGTGCCGGCTCACTCACATCCCGCGCTGTTTTCACTGTCCCGGCTCACTCACCTCCCGCGCTGTTTTCACTGTCCCGGCTCACTCACCTCCCGCGCTGTTTTCAATGTCCCGGCTCACTCACCTCCCGCGTTGTTTTCACTGTCCCGGCTCACTCACCCCCCGCGCTGTTTTCAATGTCCCGGCTCACTCACCTCCCGCGCTGTTTTCACTGTCCTGGCTCACTCTCCTCCCGCGCTGTTTTCACTGTCCCGGCTCTCTCTCCTCCCGCGCTGTTTTCAATGTCCCGGCTCACTCACCTCCCGCGCTGTTTTCACTGTCCCGGCTCACTCACCTCCCGAGCTGTTTACACTGTCCCGGCTCACTCACCTCCCGCGCTGTTTTCACTGTCCCGGCTCACTCAGCTCCCGCGCTGTTTTCACTGTCCCGGCTCACTCAGCTCCCGCGCTGTTTTCACTGTCCCGGCTAACTCACCTCTCGCGCTGTTTTCACTGTCCCGGCTCACTCACACCCCGCGCTATTTTCACTGTCCCGGCTCACTCACCTCTCGCGCTGTTTTCTCTGTCCCGGCTCACTCTCCTCCCGCGCGGTTTTCACTGTCCCGGCTCACTCAGCTCCCGCGCTGTTTTCACTGTCCCGGCTCACTCAGCTCCCGCGCTGTTTTCACTGTCCCGGCTAACTCACCTCTCGCGCTGTTTTCACTGTCCCGGCTCACTCACACCCCGCGCTATTTTCACTGTCCCGGCTCACTCACCTCTCGCGCTGTTTTCTCTGTCCCGGCTCACTCTCCTCCCGCGCGGTTTTCACTGTCCCGGCTCACTCAGCTCCCGCGCTGTTTTCACTGTCCCGGCTCACTCAGCTCCCGCGCTGTTTTCACTGTCCCGGCTCACTCACCTCTCGCGCTGTTTTCTCTGTCCCGGCTCACTCTCCTCCCGCGCTTTTTTCACTGTCCCGGCTCACTCACCTCTCGCGCTGTTTTCACTGTCCCGGCTCACTCACCTCCCGCGCTGTTTTCACCGTCCCGGCTCACTCACCTCCCGCGGCTGTTTTCACTGTCCCGGCTTTCTCAGCTCACGCGCTGTATTCACTGTCCCGGCTCTCTCTCCTAAAACGCAGTATTCACTGTACCGGCTCACTCACCTCCCGCGCTGTTTTCACCGTCCCGGCTCACTCACCTCCCGCGTTGTTTTCACTGTCCCGGCTCACTCTCCTCCCGCGCTGTTTTCAATGTCCCTGTTCACTCACCTCTCGCGCTGTTTTCACTGTCCCGGCTCACTCAGCTCCCGCGCTGTTTTCACTGTCCCGGCTCTCTCTCCTAAAACGCAGTATTCACTGTACCGGCTCACACACCTCCCGCGTTGTTTTCACTGTCCCGGCTCTCCCTCCTCCCGCGCTGTTTTCACTGTCCCGGCTCACTCTCCTCCCGCGCTGTTTTCACTGTCCCGGCTCACTCAACTCTCGCGCTGTTTTCAATGTCCCGGCTCACTCACCTCCCGCGCTGTTTTCACTGTCCCGGCTCACTCACCTCCCGCGGTGTTTTCACTTTCCCGGCTAACTCACCTCCCGCGCTGTTTTCACTGTCCCGGCTCACTCAGCTCCCGCGCTGTTTTCAAAGTCCCGGCTCACTCTCATCCCGCGCTGTTTTCACTGTCCCGGCTCACTCAGCTCCCGCGCTGTTTTCACTGTCCCGGCTCACTCACCTCCCGCGCTGTTTTCAATGTCCCGGCTCACTCTCCTCTCGCGCTGTTTTCACTGTCCCGGCTCTCTCTCCTAAAACGCAGTATTCACTGTCCCGGCTCACACACCTCCCGCGTTGTTTTCACTGTCCCGGCTCTCCCTCCTCCCGCGCTGTTTTCACTGTCCCGGCTCACTCTCCTCCCGCGCTGTTTTCAATGTCCCTGTTCACTCATCTCCCGCGCTGTTTTCCATGTCCCGGCTCACTCACCTCCCGCGGTGTTTTCACTGTCCCGGCTAACTCACCTCCCGCGCTGTTTTCACTGTCCCGGCTCACTCAGCTCCCGCGCAGTTCTCACTGTCCCGGCTCACTCAGCTCCCGCGCTGTTTTCACTGTCCCGGCTCTCTCTCCTCCCGCGCTGTTTTCACTGTCCCGGCTCACTAACCTCCCGCGCTGTTTTCAATGTCCCGGCTCTCTCTCCTCCCGCGCTGTTTTCAATGTCCCGGCTCACTCACCTCCCGCGCTGTTTTCACTGTCCTGGCTCTCTCTCCTCCCGCGCTGTTTTCACTGTCCCGGCTCACTCAGCTCCCGCGCTGTTTTCACTGTCCCGGCTCACTCAGCTCCCGCGCTGTTTTCACTGTCCCGGCTCACTCTCCTCCCGCGCTGTTTTCACTGTCCCGGCTCACTCAGCTCCCGCGCTGTTTTCAAAGTCCCGGCTCACTCACCTCCCGCGCTGTTTTCACTGTCCCGGCTCACTCAGCTCCCGCGCTGTTTTCACTGTCCCGGCTCACTCACCTCCCGCGCTGTTTTCACTGTCCCGGCTCACTCACCTCTCGCGCTGTTTTCAATGTCCCGGCTCTCTCACCTCCCGCGCTGTTTTCAATGTCCCGGCTCACTCAGCTCCCACGCTGTTTTCACTGTCCCGGCTCACTCACCTCCCGCGCTGTTTTCACTGTCCCGGCTGACTCACCTCCCGCGCTGTTTTCACTGTCCCGGCTCACTCACCTCCCGCGCTGTTTTAACGGTCCCAGCTCACTCTCCTCTCGCGATGTTTTCACTGTCCCGGCTCACTCAGCTCCCGTGCTGTTTTCAATGTCCCGGCTCTCTCTCCTCCCGCGCTGTTTTCAATGTCCCGGCTCACTCTCCTCTCGCACTGTTTTCAATGTCCCGGCTCTCTCACCTCCCGCGGTGTTTTCACTGTCCTGGCTCACTCTCCTCCCGCGCTGTTTTCTCTGTCCCGGCTCTCTCTCCTCCCGCGCTGTTTTCAATGTCCCGGCTCACTCTCCTCTCGCACTGTTTTCAATGTCCCGGCTCACTCACCTCCCGCGCTGTTTTCACTGTCCCGGCTCACACTCCTCCCGCGCTGTTTTCACTGTTCCGGCTCTCTCACCTCCCGCGCTGTTTTAACTGTCCCGGCTCACTCACCTCCCGCGCTGTTTTCAATGTCCCGGCTCACTCACCTCCCGCGCTGTTTTCAATGTCCCGGCTCACTCACCTCCCGCGTTGTTTTCACTGTCCCGGCTCTCTCTCCTCCCGCGCTGTTTTCACTGTCCCGGCTCACTCTCCTCCCGCGCTGTTTTCACTGTCCCGGCTCACTCTCCTCCCGCGCTGTTTTCAATGTCCCGGCTCTCTCTCCTCCCGCGCTGTTTTCACTGTCCCGCCTCTCTCTCCTCCCGCGCTGTTTTCAATGTCCCGGCTCACTCACCTCCCGCGCTGTTTACAATGTCCCGGCTCACTCACCTCCCACGCTGTTTTCACTGTCCCGGCTCACTCACCTCCCACGCTGTTTTCACTGTCCCGGGTCACTCACATCCCGCGCTGTTTTCACTGTGCCGGCTCACTCTCCTCCCGCGCTGTTTTCAATGTCCCGGCTCACTCTCCTCCCGCGCTGTTTTCATTGTCCCGGCTCACTCACCTCCCGCGCTGTTTTCACTGTGCCGGCTCACTCTCCTCCCGCGCTGTTTTCAATGTCCCGGCTGTCTCTCCTCCCGCGCTGTTTTCACTGTCCCGGCTCACTCTCCTCCCGCGCTGTTTTCACTGTCCCGGCTCACTCACCTCCCGCGCTGTTTTCAATGTCCCTGTTCACTCTCCTCCCGCGCTGTTTTCAATGTCCCGGCTCACTCTCCTCCCGCGCTGTTTTCAATGTCCCGGCTGTCTCTCCTCCCGCGCTGTTTTCACTGTCCCGGCTCACTCTCCTCCCGCGCTGTTTTCATTGTCCCGGCTCTCTCTCCTCCCGCGCTGTTTTCAATGTCCCGGCTCACTCACCTCCCGCGCTGTTTTCACTGTTCCGGCTCACTCACCTCCCGCGGTGTTTTCACTGTCCCGGCTCACTCACCTCCCGCGCTGTTTTCAATGTCCCGGCTCACTCACCTCCCGCGGTGTTTTCACTGTCCCGGCTCACTCAGCTCCCGCGCTGTTTTCACTGTCCCGGCTCACTCAGCTCCCGCGCTGTTTTCACTGTCCCGGCTCACTCAGCTCCCGCGCTGTTTTCACTGTCCCGGCTCACTCACCTCCCGCGGTGTTTTCACTGTCCCAGCTCACTCTCCTCCCGCGCTGTTTTCACTGTCCCGGCTCACTCACCTCCCGCGCTGTTTTCACTGTCCCGGTTCACTCAGCTCCCGCGGTGTTTTCACTGTCCCAGCTCACTCTCCTCCCGCGCTGTTTTCACTGTCCCGGCTCAATCAGCTCCCGCGCTGTTTTCACTGTCCCGGCTCACTCAGCTCCCGCGCTGTTTTCACTGTCCCGGCTCACTCACCTCCCGCGCTGTTTTCAATGTCCCGGCTCACTCACCTCCCGCGCAGTTCTCACTGTCCCGGCTCACTCAGCTCCCGCGCTGTTTTCACTGTCCCGGCTCACTCAGCTCCCGCGCTGTTTTCACTGTCCCGGCTCACTCAGCTCCCGCGCTGTTTTCACTGTCCCGGCTCACTCACCTCTCGCGCTGTTTTCACTGTCCCGGCTCACTCTCCTCCCGCGCTGTTTTCACTGTCCCGGCTCACTCAGCTCCCGCGCTGTTTTCAAAGTCCCGGCTCACTCACCTCCCGCGCTGTTTTCACTGTCCCGGCTCACTCAGCTCCCGCGCTGTTTTCACTGTCCCGGCTCATTCACCTCCCGCGCTGTTTTCACTGTCCCGGCTCACTCACCTCTCGCGCTGTTTTCAATGTCCCGGCTCTCTCACCTCCCGCGCTGTTTTCAATGTCCCGGCTCACTCAGCTCCCACGCTGTTTTCACTGTCCCGGCTCACTCACCTCCCGCGCTGTTTTCACTGTCCCGGCTCACTCACCTCCCGCGCTGTTTTCACTGTCCCGGCTCACTCACCTCCCGCGCTGTTTTAACGGTCCCAGCTCACTCTCCTCTCGCGCTGTTTTCACCGTCCCGGCTCACTCACCTCCCGCGCTGTTTTCAATGTCCCGGCTCACTCACCTCCCGCGCTGTTTTCACTGTCCCGGCTCACTCACCTCCCGCGCTGTTTTCACTGTCCCGGCTCACACTCCTCCCGCGCTGTTTTCACTGTTCCGGCTCTCTCACCTCCCGCGCTGTTTTCACTGTCCCGGCTCACTCACCTCCCGCGCTGTTTTCAATGTCCCGGCTCACTCACCTCCCGCGCTGTTTTCAATGTCCCGGCTCACTCACCTCCCGCGTTGTTTTCACTGTCCCGGCTCTCTCTCCTCCCGCGCTGTTTTCACTGTCCCGGCTCACTCTCCTCCCGCGCTGTTTTCACTGTCCCGGCTCACTCTCCTCCCGCGCTGTTTTCAATGTCCCGGCTCTCTCTCCTCCCGCGCTGTTTTCACTGTCCCGCCTCTCTCTCCTCCCGCGCTGTTTTCAATGTCCCGGCTCACTCACCTCCCGCGCTGTTTACAATGTCCCGGCTCACTCACCTCCCACGCTGTTTTCACTGTCCCGGCTCACTCACCTCCCACGCTGTTTTCACTGTCCCGGGTCACTCACATCCCGCGCTGTTTTCACTGTGCCGGCTCACTCTCCTCCCGCGCTGTTTTCAATGTCCCGGCTCACTCTCCTCCCGCGCTGTTTTCATTGTCCCGGCTCACTCACCTCCCGCGCTGTTTTCACTGTCCCGGCTCACTCACCTCCCGCGCTGTTTTCAATGTCCCTGTTCACTCATCTCCCGCGCTGTTTTCACTGTTCCGGCTCACTCACCTCCCGCGCTGTTTTCACTGTTCCGGCTCACTCACCTCCCGCGGTGTTTTCACTGTCCCGGCTAACTCACCTCCCGCGGTGTTTTCACTGTCCCGGCTCACTCAGCTCCCGCGCTGTTTTCACTGTCCCGGCTCACTCAGCTCCCGCGCTGTTTTCACTGTCCCGGCTCACTCAGCTCCCGCGCTGTTTTCACTGTCCCGGCTCACTCAGCTCCCGCGCTGTTTTCACTGTCCCGGCTCACTCACCTCCCGCGCTGTTTTCAATGTCCCGGCTCACTCACCTCCCGCGCAGTTCTCACTGTCCCGGCTCACTCAGCTCCCGCGCTGTTTTCACTGTCCCGGCTCACTCAGCTCCCGCGCTGTTTTCACTGTCCCGGCTCACTCAGCTCCCGCGCTGTTTTCACTGTCCCGGCTCACTCACCTCTCGCGCTGTTTTCACTGTCCCGGCTCACTCTCCTCCCGCGCTGTTTTCACTGTCCCGGCTCACTCAGCTCCCGCGCTGTTTTCAAAGTCCCGGCTCACTCACCTCCCGCGCTGTTTTCACTGTCCCGGCTCACTCAGCTCCCGCGCTGTTTTCACTGTCCCGGCTCATTCACCTCCCGCGCTGTTTTCACTGTCTCGGCTCACTCACCTCTCGCGCTGTTTTCAATGTCCCGGCTCTCTCACCTCCCGCGCTGTTTTCAATGTCCCGGCTCACTCAGCTCCCACGCTGTTTTCACTGTCCCGGCTCACTCACCTCCCGCGCTGTTTTCACTGTCCCGGCTCACTCACCTCCCGCGCTGTTTTCACTGTCCCGGCTCACTCACCTCCCGCGCTGTTTTAACGGTCCCAGCTCACTCTCCTCTCGCGCTGTTTTCACCGTCCCGGCTCACTCACCTCCCGCGCTGTTTTCAATGTCCCGGCTCACTCACCTCCCGCGCTGTTTTCACTGTCCCGGCTCACTCAGCTCCCGCGCAGTTCTCACTGTCCCGGCTCACTCAGCTCCCGCGCTGTTTTCACTGTCCCGGCTCTCTCTCCTCCCGCGCTGTTTTCGCTGTCCCGGCTCACTCACCTCTCGCGCTGTTTTCAATGTCCCGGCTCTCTCTCCTCCCGCGCTGTTTTCAATGTCCCGGCTCACTCACCTCCCGCGCTGTTTTCACTGTCCTGGCTCTCTCTCCTCCCGCGCTGTTTTCACTGTCCCGGCTCACTCAGCTCCCGCGCTGTTTTCACTGTCCCGGCTCACTCAGCTCCCGCGCTGTTTTCACTGTCCCGGCTCTCTCACCTCTCGCGCTGTTTTCACTGTCCCGGCTCACTCTCCTCCCGCGCTGTTTTCACTGTCCCGGCTCACTCAGCTCCCGCGCTGTTTTCAAAGTCCCGGCTCACTCACCTCCCGCGCTGTTTTAACTGTCCCGGCTCACTCAGCTCCCGCGCTGTTTTCACTGTCCCGGCTCACTCACCTCCCGCGCTGTTTTCACTGTCCCGGCTCACTCACCTCTCGCGCTGTTTTCAATGTCCCGGCTCTCTCACCTCCCGCGCTGTTTTCAATGTCCCGGCTCACTCAGCTCCCACGCTGTTTTCACTGTCCCGGCTCACTCACCTCCCGCGCTGTTTTAACTGTCCCGGCTCACTCACCTCCCGCGCTGTTTTCACTGTCCCGGCTCTCTCGCCTTCCGCGCTGTTTTCACTGTCCCGGCTCTCTCTCCTCCCGCGCTGTTTTAACGGTCCCAGCTCACTCTCCTCTCGCGCTGTTTACACTGTCCCGGCTCATTCACCTCCCGCGCTGTTTTCACTGTCCCGGCTCTCTCGCCTCCCGCGCTGTTTTCACTGTCCCGGCTCACTCACCTCCCGCGCTGTTTTAACGGTCCCAGCTCACTCTCCTCTCGCGATGTTTTCACTGTCCCGGCTCACTCAGCTCCCGCGCTGTTTTCACTGTCCTGGCTCACTCTCCTCTCGCACTGTTTTCAATGTCCCGGCTCACTCACCTCCCGCGCTGTTTTCACTGTCCCGGCTCACACTCCTCCCGCGCTGTTTTCACTGTCCCGGCTCACTCACCTCCCGCGCTGTTTTCTCTGTCCCGGCTCTCTCTCCTCCCGCGCTGTTTTCAATGTCCCGGCTCACTCTCCTCTCGCACTGTTTTCAATGTCCCGGCTCACTCACCTCCCGCGCTGTTTTCACTGTCCCGGCTCACACTCCTCCCGCGCTGTTTTCACTGTTCCGGCTCTCTCACCTCCCGCGCTGTTTTCACTGTCCCGGCTCACTCACCTCCCGCGCTGTTTTCAATGTCCCGGCTCACTCACCTCCCGCGCTGTTTTCAATGTCCCGGCTCACTCACCTCCCGCGTTGTTTTCACTGTCCCGGCTCTCTATCCTCCCGCGCTGTTTTCACTGTCCCGGCTCGCTCTCCTACCGCGCTGTTTTCACTGTCCCGGCTCACTCTCCTCCCGCGCTGTTTTCACTGTCCCGGCTCACTCTCCTCCCACGCTGTTTTCACTGTCCCGGCTCACTCACCTCCCGCGCTGTTTACACTGTCCCAGCTGACTCAGCTCCCGCGCTGTTTTCACTGTTCCGGCTCACTCAGCTCCCGCGCTGTTTTCACTGTCCCGGCTCACTCACCTCCCACGCTGTTTTCACTGTCCCGGCTCACTCACATCCCGCGCTGTTTTCACTGTGCCGGCTCACTCTCCTCCCGCGCTGTTTTCAATGTCCCGGCTCACTCTCCTCCCGCGCTGTTTTCAATGTCCCGGCTCACTCACCTCCCGCGCTGTTTTCACTGTCCCGGCTCACTCACATCCCGCGCTGTTTTCACTGTCCCGGCTCACTCTCCTCCCGCGCTGTTTTCAATGTCCCGGCTCTCTCTCCTCCCGCGCTGTTTTCAATGTTCCGGCTCACTCACATCCCGCGCTGTTTTCACTGTCCCGGCTCACTCAGCTCCCGCGCTGTTTTCAATGTCCCGGCTCTCTCTCCTCACGCGCTGTTTTCAATGTCCCGGCTCACTCACATCCCGCGCTGTTTTCACTGTGCCGGCTCACTCACATCCCGCGCTGTTTTCACTGTCCCGGCTCACTCACCTCCCGCGCTGTTTTCACTGTCCCGGCTCACTCACCTCCCGCGCTGTATTCAATGTCCCGGCTCACTCACCTCCCGCGTTGTTTTCACTGTCCCGGCTCACTCACCCCCCGCGCTGTTTTCAATGTCCCGGCTCACTCACCTCCCGCGCTGTTTTCACTGTCCTGGCTCACTCTCCTCCCGCGCTGTTTTCACTGTCCCGGCTCTCTCTCCTCCCGCGCTGTTTTCAATGTCCCGGCTCACTCACCTCCCGCGCTGTTTTCAATGTCCCGGCTCACTCACCTCCCGCGCTGTTTTCACTGTCCCGGCTCTCTCTCCTCCCGCGCTGTTTTCAATGTCCCGGCTCACTCACCTCCCGCGCTGTTTTCACTGTCCCGGCTCACTCACATCCCGCGCTGTTTTCACTGTCCCGGCTCACTCAGCTCCCGCGCTGTTTTCAATGTCCCGGCTCTCTCTCCTCCCGCGCTGTTTTCAATGTCCCGGCTCACTCACATCCCGCGCTGTTTTCACTGTGCCGGCTCACTCACATCCCGCGCTGTTTTCACTGTCCCGCTCTCTCTCCTCCCGCGCTGTTTTCAATGTCCCGGCTCACTCACCTCCCGCGCTGTTTTCAATGTCCCGGCTCACTCACCTCCCGCGCTGTTTTCACTGTCCCGGCTCTCTCTCCTCCCGCGCTGTTTTCAATGTCCCGGCTCACTCACCTCCCGCGCTGTTTTCACTGTCCCGGCTCACTCACATCCCGCGCTGTTTTCACTGTCCCGGCTCACTCAGCTCCCGCGCTGTTTTCAATGTCCCGGCTCTCTCTCCTCCCGCGCTGTTTTCAATGTCCCGGCTCACTCACATCCCGCGCTGTTTTCACTGTGCCGGCTCACTCACATCCCGCGCTGTTTTCACTGTCCCGGCTCACTCACCTCCCGCGCTGTTTTCACTGTCCCGGCTCACTCACCTCCCGCGCTGTTTTCAATGTCCCGGCTCACTCACCTCCCGCGTTGTTTTCACTGTCCCGGCTCACTCACCCCCCGCACTGTTTTCAATGTCCCGGCTCACTCACCTCCCGCGCTGTTTTCACTGTCCTGGCTCACTCTCCTCCCGCGCTGTTTTCACTGTCCCGGCTCTCTCTCCTCCCGCGCTGTTTTCACTGTCCCGGCTCACTCACCTCCCGAGCTGTTTACACTGTCCCGGCTCACTCACCTCCCGCGCTGTTTTCACTGTCCCGGCTCACTCAGCTCCCGCGCTGTTTTCACTGTCCCGGCTCACTCAGCTCCCGCGCTGTTTTCACTGTCCCGGCTAACTCACCTCTCGCGCTGTTTTCACTGTCCCGGCTCACTCACACCCCGCGCTGTTTTCACTGTCCCGGCTCACTCACCTCTCGCGCTGTTTTCTCTGTCCCGGCTCACTCTCCTCCCGCGCGGTTTTCACTGTCCCGGCTCACTCAGCTCCCGCGCTGTTTTCACTGTCCCAGCTCACTCAGCTCCCGCGCTGTTTTCACTGTCCCGGCTCACTCACCTCTCGCGCTGTTTTCTCTGTCCCGGCTCACTCTCCTCCCGCGCTGTTTTCACTGTCCCGGCTCACTCACCTCTCGCGCTGTTTTCACTGTCCCGGCTCACTCACCTCCCGCGCTGTTTTCACCGTCCCGGCTCACTCACCTCCCGCGCTGTTTTCACTGTCCCGGCTCACTCAGCTCCCGCGCTGTTTTCACTGTCCCGGCTCTCTCTCCTAAAACGCAGTATTCACTGTACCGGCTCACTCACCTCCCGCGCTGTTTTCACCGTCCCGGCTCACTCACCTCCCGCGTTGTTTTCACTGTCCCGGCTCACTCTCCTCCCGCGCTGTTTTCAATGTCCCTGTTCACTCACCTCTCGCGCTGTTTTCACTGTCCCGGCTCACTCAGCTCCCGCGCTGTTTTCACTGTCCCGGCTCTCTCTCCTAAAACGCAGTATTCACTGTACCGGCTCACACACCTCCCGCGTTGTTTTCACTGTCCCGGCTCTCCCTCCTCCCGCGCAGTTTTCACTGTCCCGGCTCACTCAACTCTCGCGCTGTTTTCAATGTCCCGGCTCACTCACCTCCCGCGCTGTTTTCACTGTCCCGGCTCACTCACCTCCCGCGGTGTTTTCACTGTCCCGGCTAACTCACCTCCCGCGCTGTTTTCACTGTCCCGGCTCACTCAGCTCCCGCGCTGTTTTCACTGTCCCGGCTCTCCCTCCTCCCGCGCTGTTTTCAAAGTCCCGGCTCACTCTCATCCCGCGCTGTTTTCACTGTCCCGGCTCACTCAGCTCCCGCGCTGTTTTCACTGTCCCGGCTCACTCACCTCCCGCGCTGTTTTCAATGTCCCGGCTCACTCTCCTCTCGCGCTGTTTTCACTGTCCCGGCTCTCTCTCCTAAAACGCAGTATTCACTGTCCCGGTTCACACACCTCCCGCGTTGTTTTCACTGTCCCGGCTCTCCCTCCTCCCGCGCTGTTTTCACTGTCCCGGCTCACTCTCCTCCCGCGCTGTTTTCAATGTCCCTGTTCACTCATCTCCCGCGCTGTTTTCACTGTCCCGGCTCACTCAACTCTCGCGCTGTTTTCAATGTCCCGGCTCACTCACCTCCCGCGCTGTTTTCACTGTCCCGGCTCACTCACCTCCCGCGGTGTTTTCACTGTCCCGGCTAACTCACCTCCCGGGCTGTTTTCACTGTCCCGGCTCACTCAGCTCCCGCGCTGTTTTCAAAGTCCCGGCTCACTCTCATCCCGCGCTGTTTTCACTGTCCCGGCTCACTCAGCTCCCGCGCTGTTTTCACTGTCCCGGCTCACTCACCTCCCGCGCTGTTTTCAATGTCCCGGCTCACTCTCCTCTCGCGCTGTTTTCACTGTCCCGGCTCTCTCTCCTAAAACGCAGTATTCACTGTACCGGCTCACACACCTCCCGCGTTGTTTTCACTGTCCCGGCTCTCCCTCCTCCCGCGCTGTTTTCACTGTCCCGGCTCACTCTCCTCCCGCGCTGTTTTCACTGTCCCGGCTCACTCACCTCCCGCGCTGTTTTCACTGTCCCGGCTCACTCACCTCCCGCGCTGTTTTCACTGTCCCGGCTCACTCAACTCTCGCGCTGTTTTCAATGTCCCGGCTCACTCACCTCCCGCGCTGTTTTCACTGTCCCAGCTCACTCACCTCCCGCGGTGTTTTCACTGTCCCGGCTAACTCACCTCCCGCGGTGTTTTCACTGTCCCGGCTAACTCACCTCCCGCGCTGTTTTCACTGTCCCGGCTCACTCAGCTCCGGCGCAGTTCTCACTGTCCCGGCTCACTCAGCTCCCGCGCTGTTTTCACTGTCCCGGCTCTCTCTCCTCCCGCGCTGTTTTCACTGTCCCGGCTCACTCACCTCCCGCGCTGTTTTCAATGTCCCGGCTCTCTCTCCTCCCGCGCTGTTTTCAATGTCCCGGCTCACTCAGCTCTCGCGCTGTTTTCACTGTCCTGGCTCTCTCTCCTCCCGCGCTGTTTTCACTGTCCCGGCTCACTCAGCTCCCGCGCTGTTTTCACTGTCCCGGCTCACTCAGCTCCCGCGCTGTTTTCACTGTCCCGGCTCACTCTCCTCCCGCGCTGTTTTCACTGTCCCGGCTCACTCAGCTCCCGCGCTGTTTTCAAAGTCCCGGCTCACTCACCTCCCGCGCTGTTTTCACTGTCCCGGCTCACTCAGCTCCCGCGCTGTTTTCACTGTCCCGGCTCACTCACCTCCCGCGCTGTTTTCACTGTCCCGGCTCACTCAGCTCCCGCGCTGTTTTCACTGTCCCGGCTCACTCACCTCCCGCGCTGTTTTCACTGTCCCGGCTCACTCACCTCTCGCGCTGTTTTCAATGTCCCGGCTCTCTCACCTCCCGCGCTGTTTTCAATGTCCCGGCTCACTCAGCTCCCACGCTGTTTTCACTGTCCCGGCTCACTCACCTCCCGCGCTGTTTTCACTGTCCCGGCTCACTCACCTCCCGCGCTGTTTTAACGGTCCCAGCTCACTCTCCTCTCGCGATGTTTTCACTGTCCCGGCTCACTCACCTCCCGCGCTGTTTTCACTGTCCCGGCTCACTCAGCTCCCGTGCTGTTTTCAATGTCCCGGCTCTCTCACCTCCCGCGCTGTTTTCACTGTCCTGGCTCACTCTCCTCCCGCGCTGTTTTCTCTGTCCCGGCTCTCTCTCCTCCCGCGCTGTTTTCAATGTCCCGGCTCACTCTCCTCTCGCACTGTTTTCAATGTCCCGGCTCACTCACCTCCCGCGCTGTTTTCACTGTCCCGGCTCACACTCCTCCCGCGCTGTTTTCACTGTTCCGGCTCTCTCACCTCCCGCGCTGTTTTCACTGTCCCGGCTCACTCACCTCCCGCGCTGTTTTCAATGTCCCGGCTCACTCACCTCCCGCGCTGTTTTCAATGTCCCGGCTCACTCACCTCCCGCGTTGTTTTCACTGTCCCGGCTCTCTCTCCTCCCGTGCTGTTTTCACTGTCCCGGCTCACTCTCCTCCCGCGCTGTTTTCACTGTCCCGGCTCACTCTCCTCCCGCGCTGTTTTCAATGTCCCGGCTCACTCACCTCCCGCGCTGTTTACAATGTCCCGGCTCACTCACCTCCCACGCTGTTTTCACTGTCCCGGCTCACTCACATCCCGCGCTGTTTTCACTGTGCCGGCTCACTCTCCTCCCGCGCTGTTTTCAATGTCCCGGCTCTCTCTCCTCCCGCGCTGTTTTCAATGTCCCGGCTCACTCACATCCCGCGCTGTTTTCACTGTCCCGGCTCACTCAGCTCCCGCGCTGTTTTCAATGTCCCGGCTCTCTCTCCTCCCCCGCGCTGTTTTCAATGTCCCGGCTCACTCACATCCCGCGCTGTTTTCACTGTGCCGGCTCACTCACATCCCGCGCTGTTTTCACTGTCCCGGCTCACTCACCTCCCGCGCTGTTTTCACTGTCCCGGCTCACTCACCTCCCGCGCTGTTTTCAATGTCCCGGCTCACTCACCTCCCGCGTTGTTTTCACTGTCCCGGCTCACTCAACCCCCGCGCTGTTTTCAATGTCCCGGCTCACTCACCTCCCGCGCTGTTTTCACTGTCCTGGCTCACTCTCCTCCCGCGCTGTTTTCACTGTCCCGGCTCTCTCTCCTCCCGCGCTGTTTTCAATGTCCCGGCTCACTCACCTCCCGCGCTGTTTTCACTGTCCCGGCTCACTCACCTCCCGAGCTGTTTACACTGTCCCGGCTCACTCACCTCCCGCGCTGTTTTCACTGTCCCGGCTCACTCAGCTCCCGCGCTGTTTTCACTGTCCCGGCTCACTCAGCTCCCGCGCTGTTTTCACTGTCCCGGCTAACTCACCTCCCGCGCTGTTTTCACTGTCCCGGCTCACTCTCCTCCCGCGCTGTTTTTACTGTCCCGGCTCACTATTCTCCCGCGCTGTTTTCACTGTCCCGGCTCACTCACCCCCCGCGCTGTTTTCACTGTCCCGGCTCACTCACCTCTCGCGCTGTTTTCTCTGTCCCGGCTCACTCTCCTCCCGCGCGGTTTTCACTGTCCCGGCTCACTCAGCTCCCGCGCTGTTTTCACTGTCCCGGCTCACTCACCTCTCGCGCTGTTTTCACTGTCCCGGCTCACTCACCTCTCGCGCTGTTTTCTCTGTCCCGGCTCACTCACCTCCCGCGCTGTTTTCACTGTCCCGGCTCACTCACCTCCCGCGCTGTTTTCACCGTCCCGGCTCACTCACCTCCCGCGCTGTTTTCACTGTCCCGGCTCACTCTCCTAAAACGCAGTATTCACTGTACCGGCTCACTCACCTCCCGCGCTGTTTTCTCTGTCCCGGCTCTCTCTCCTCCCGCGCTGTTTTCAATGTCCCGGCTCACTCTCCTCTCGCACTGTTTTCAATGTCCCGGCTCACTCACCTCCCGCGCTGTTTTCACTGTCCCGGCTCACACTCCTCCCGCGCTGTTTTCACTGTTCCGGCTCTCTCACCTCCCGCGCTGTTTTCACTGTCCCGGCTCACTCACCTCCCGCGCTGTTTTCAATGTCCCGGCTCACTCACCTCCCGCGCTGTTTTCAATGTCCCGGCTCACTCACCTCCCGCGTTGTTTTCACTGTCCCGGCTCTCTCTCCTCCCGTGCTGTTTTCACTGTCCCGGCTCACTCTCCTCCCGCGCTGTTTTCACTGTCCCGGCTCACTCTCCTCCCGCGCTGTTTTCAATGTCCCGGCTCACTCACCTCCCGCGCTGTTTACAATGTCCCGGCTCACTCACCTCCCACGCTGTTTGCACTGTCCCGGCTCACTCACATCCCGCGCTGTTTTCACTGTGCCGGCTCACTCTCCTCCCGCGCTGTTTTCAATGTCCCGGCTCACTCTCCTCCCGCGCTGTTTTCAATGTCCCGGCTCTCTCTCCTCCCGCGCTGTTTTCAATGTCCCGGCTCACTCACATCCCGCGCTGTTTTCACTGTCCCGGCTCACTCAGCTCCCGCGCTGTTTTCAATGTCCCGGCTCTCTCTCCTCCCGCGCTGTTTTCAATGTCCCGGCTCACTCACATCCCGCGCTGTTTTCACTGTGCCGGCTCACTCACATCCCGCGCTGTTTTCACTGTCCCGGCTCACTCACCTCCCGCGCTGTTTTCACTGTCCCGGCTCACTCACCTCCCGCGCTGTTTTCAATGTCCCGGCTCACTCACCTCCCGCGTTGTTTTCACTGTCCCGGCTCACTCACCCCCCGCGCTGTTTTCAATGTCCCGGCTCACTCACCTCCCGCGCTGTTTTCACTGTCCTGGCTCACTCTCCTCCCGCGCTGTTTTCACTGTCCCGGCTCTCTCTCCTCCCGCGCTGTTTTCAATGTCCCGGCTCACTCACCTCCCGCGCTGTTTTCACTGTCCCGGCTCACTCACCTCCCGAGCTGTTTACACTGTCCCGGCTCACTCACCTCCCGCGCTGTTTTCACTGTCCCGGCTCACTCAGCTCCCGCGCTGTTTTCACTGTCCCGGCTCACTCAGCTCCCGCGCTGTTTTCACTGTCCCGGCTAACTCACCTCCCGCGCTGTTTTCACTGTCCCGGCTCACTCTCCTCCCGCGCTGTTTTCACTGTCCCGGCTCACTATCCTCCCGCGCTGTTTTCACTGTCCCGGCTCACTCACCCCCTGCGCTGTTTTCACTGTCCCGGCTCACTCACCTCTCGCGCTGTTTTCTCTGTCCCGGCTCACTCTCCTCCCGCGCGGTTTTCACTGTCCCGGCTCACTCAGCTCCCGCGCTGTTTTCACTGTCCCGGCTCACTCAGCTCCCGCGCTGTTTTCACTGTCCCGGCTCACTCACCTCTCGCGCTGTTTTCTCTGTCCCGGCTCACTCACCTCCCGCGCTGTTTTCACTGTCCCGGCTCACTCACCTCCCGCGCTGTTTTCACCGTCCCGGCTCACTCACCTCCCGCGCTGTTTTCACTGTCCCGGCTCACTCAGCTCCCGCGCTGTTTTCACTGTCCCGGCTCTCTCTCCTAAAACGCAGTATTCACTGTACCGGCTCACTCACCTCCCGCGCTGTTTTCACCGTCCCGGCTCACTCACCTCCCGCGTTGTTTTCACTGTCCCGGCTCTCCCTCCTCCCGCGCTGTTTTCACTGTCCCGGCTCACTCTCCTCCCGCGCTGTTTTCAATGTCCCTGTTCACTCATCTCCCGCGCTGTTTTCACTGTCCCGGCTCACTCACCTCTCGCGCTGTTTTCACTGTCCCGGCTCACTCACCTCCCGCGCTGTTTTCACTGTCCCGGCTCACTCACCTCCCGCGCTGTTTTCACTGTCCCGGCTCACTCACCTCCCGCGTTGTTTTCACTGTCCCGGCTCACTCACCCCCCGCGCTGTTTTCAATGTCCCGGCTCACTCACCTCCCGCGCTGTTTTCAATGTCCCGGCTCACTCACCTCCCGCGCTGTTTTCACTGTCCCGGCTCACTCACCTCCCGAGCTGTTTACACTGTCCCGGCTCACTCACCTCCCGCGCTGTTTTCACTGTCCCGGCTGTCTCACCACTCGCGCTGTTTTCACTGTCCCGGCTCACTCACCCCCCGCGCTGTTTTCACTGTCCCGGCTCACTCACCTCTCGCGCTGTTTTCTCTGTCCCGGCTCACTCTCCTCCCGCGCGGTTTTCACTGTCCCGGCTCACTCAGCTCCCGCGCTGTTTTCACTGTCCCGGCTCACTCAGCTCCCGCGCTGTTTTCACTGTCCCGGCTCACTCACCTCTCGCGCTGTTTTCTCTGTCCCGGCTCACTCACCTCCCGCGCTGTTTTCACTGTCCCGGCTCACTCACCTCCCGCGCTGTTTTCACCGTCCCGGCTCACTCACCTACCGCGCTGTTTTCACTGTCCCGGCTCACTCAGCTCCCGCGCTGTTTTCACTGTCCCGGCTCTCTCTCCTAAAACGCAGTATTCACTGTACCGGCTCACTCACCTCCCGCGCTGTTTTCACCGTCCCGGCTCACTCACCTCCCGCGTTGTTTTCACTGTCCCGGCTCTCCCTCCTCCCGCGCTGTTTTCACTGTGCCGGCTCACTCTCCTCCCGCGCTGTTTTCAATGTCCCTGTTCACTCATCTCCCGCGCTGTTTTCACTGTCCCGGCTCACTCACCTCTCGCGCTGTTTTCACTGTCCCGGCTCACTCACCTCCCGCGCTGTTTTCACTGTCCCGGCTCACTCACCTCCCGCGCTGTTTTCACTGTCCCGGCTCACTCACCTCCCGCGTTGTTTTCACTGTCCCGGCTCACTCACCCCCCGCGCTGTTTTCAATGTCCCGGCTCACTCACCTCCCGCGCTGTTTTCAATGTCCCGGCTCACTCACCTCCCGCGCTGTTTTCACTGTCCCGGCTCACTCACCTCCCGAGCTGTTTACACTGTCCCGGCTCACTCACCTCCCGCGCTGTTTTCACTGTCCCGGCTGTCTCACCACTCGCGCTGTTTTCACTGTCCCGGCTCACTCACCCCCCGCGCTGTTTTCACTGTCCCGGCTCACTCACCTCTCGCGCTGTTTTCTCTGTCCCGGCTCACTCTCCTCCCGCGCTGTTTTCACCATCCCGGCTCACTCACCTCCCGCGCTGTTTTCACTGTCCCGGCTCACTCAGCTCCCGCGCTGTTTTCACTGTCCCGGCTCTCTCTCCTAAAACGCAGTATTCACTGTACCGGCTCACACACCTCCCGCGTTGTTTTCACTGTCCCGGCTCTCCCTCCTCCCGCGCTGTTTTCACTGTCCCGGCACACACTCCTCCCGCGCTGTTTTCACTGTCCCGGCTCACTCAACTCTCGCGCTGTTTTCAATGTCCCGGCTCACTCACCTCCCGCGCTGTTTTCACTGTCCCGGCTCACTCACCTCCCGCGCTGTTTTCACTGTCCCGGCTCACTCACCTCCCACGCTGTTTTCAATGTCCCGGCTCACTCACCTCCCGCGCTGTTTTCACTGTCCCGGCTCACTCACCTCCCGAGCTGTTTACACTGTCCCGGCTCACTCACCTCCCGCGCTGTTTTCACTGTCCCGGCTGTCTCACCACTCGCGCTGTTTTCACTGTCCCGGCTCACTCACCCCCCGCGCTGTTTTCACTGTCCCGGCTCACTCACCTCTCGCGCTGTTTTCTCTGTCCCGGCTCACTCTCCTCCCGCGCTGTTTTCACCATCCCGGCTCACTCACCTCCCGCGCTGTTTTCACTGTCCCGGCTCACTCAGCTCCCGCGCTGTTTTCACTGTCCCGGCTCTCTCTCCTAAAACGCAGTATTCACTGTACCGGCTCACACACCTCCCGCGTTGTTTTCACTGTCCCGGCTCTCCCGCCTCCCGCGCTGTTTTCACTGTCCCGGCACACACTCCTCCCGCGCTGTTTTCACTGTCCCGGCTCACTCAACTCTCGCGCTGTTTTCAATGTCCCGGCTCACTCACCTCCCGCGCTGTTTTCACTGTCCCGGCTAACTCACCTCCCGCGCTGTTTTCACTGTCCCGGCTCACTCAGCTCCCGCGCTGTTTTCAAAGTCCCGGCTCACTCTCATCCCGCGCTGTTTTCACTGTCCCGGCTCACTCAGCTCCCGCGCTGTTTTCACTGTCCCGGCTCACTCACCTCCCGCGCTGTTTTCAATGTCCCGGCTCACTCTCCTCTCGCGCTGTTTTCACTGTCCCGGCTCTCTCTCCTAAAACGCAGTATTCACTGTCCCGGCTCACACACCTCCCGCGTTGTTTTCACTGTCCCGGCTCTCCCTCCTCCCGCGCTGTTTTCACTGTCCCGGCTCACTCTCCTCCCGCGCTGTTTTCACTGTCCCGGCTCACTCACCTCCCGCGCTGTTTTCAATGTCCCTGTTCACTCATCTCCCGCGCTGTTTTCACTGTCCCGGCTCACTCAACTCTCGCGCTGTTTTCAATGTCCCTGTTCACTCATCTCCCGCGCTGTTTTCACTGTCCCGGCTCACTCAACTCTCGCGCTGTTTTCACTGTCCCGGCTCACTCAGCTCCCGCGGTGTTTTCACTGTCCCGGCTAACTCACCTCCCGCGGTGTTTTCACTGTCCCGGCTAACTCACCTCTCGCGCTGGTTTCACTGTCCCGCCTCACTCACCTCCCGCGCTGTTTTCAATGTCCCGGCTCACTCTCCTCTCGCGCTGTTTTCACTGTCCCGGCTCACTCAGCTCCCGCGCTGTTTTAACGGTCCCGGCTCTCCCTCCTCCCGCGCTGTTTTCACTGTCCCGGCTCACTCTCCTCCCGCGCTGTTTTCACTGTACCGGCTCACACACCTCCCTCATTGTTTTCACTGTCCCGGCTCTCCCTCCTCCCGCGCTGTTTTCACTGTCCCGGCTCACTCTCCTCCCGCGCTGTTTTCACTGTCCCGGCTCACTCACCTCCCGCGCTGTTTTCACTGTCTCGGCTCTCTCTCCTCCCGCGCTGTTTTCACTGTCCCGGCTCACTCACCTCCCGCGCTGTTTTCACTGTCCCGGCTCACTCACCTCCCGCGCTGTTTTCACTGTCCCGGCTCACTCAACTCTCGCGCTGTTTTCAATGTCCCGGCTCACTCACCTCCCGCGGTGTTTTCACTGTCCCGGCTCACTCAGCTCCCGCGCTGTTTTCAAAGTCCCGGCTCACTCTCATCCCGCACTGTTTTCACTGTCCCGGCTCACTCAGCTCCCGCGCTGTTTTCACTGTCCCGGCTCACTCACCTCCCGCGCTGTTTTCAATGTCCCGGTTCACTCTCCTCTCGCGCTGTTTTCACTGTCCCGGCTCTCTCTCCTAAAACGCAGTATTCACTGTACCGGCTCACACATCTCCCGCGTTGTTTTCACTGTCCCGGCTCTCCCTCCTCCCGCGCTGTTTTCACTGTCCCGGCTCACTCTCCTCCCGCGCTGTTTTCACTGTCCCGGCTCACTCACCTCCCGCGCTGTTTTCAATGTCCCGGCTCTCTCTCCTCCCGCGCTGTTTTCAATGTCCCGGCTCTCTCTCCTCCCGCGCTGTTTTCACTGTCCCGGCTCACTCACCTCCCGCGCTGTTTTCACTGTCCCGGCTCGCTCACCTCCCGCGCTGTTTTCACTGTCCCGGCTCACTCTCCTCTCGCGCTGTTTTCACTGTCCCGGCTCACTCTCCTCTCGCGCTGTTTTCACTGTCCCGGCTCACTCTCCTCTCGCGCTGTTTTCACTGTCCCGGCTCTCTCTCCTCCCGCGCTGTTTTCACTGTCCCGGCTCGCTCACCTCCCGCGCTGTTTTCACTGTCCCGGCTCACTGTCCTCCCGCGCTGTTTTCACTGTCCCGGCTCTCTCTCCTCTCGCGCTGTTTTCACTGTCCCGGCTCACTCACCTCCCGCGCTGTTTTCACTGTCCCGGCTCACTGTCCTCCCGCGCTGTTTTCACTGTCCCGGCTCTCTCTCCTCTCGCGCTGTTTTCACTGTCCCGGCTCTCTCTCCTCTCGCGCTGTTTTCACTGTCCCGGCTCACTCAGCTCCCGCGCTGTTTTCACTGTCCCGGCTCTCTCTCCTCTCGCGCTGTTTTCACTGTCCCGGCTCTCTCTCCTCCCGCGCTGTTTTCACTGTCCCGGCTCACACTCCTCCCGCGCTGTTTTCAATGTCCCGGCTCACTCAGCTCCGGCGCTGTTTTCACTGTCCCGGCTCACTCACCTCCCGCGCTGTTTTCACTGTCCCGGCTCTCTCTCCTCCCGCGCTGTTTTCACTGTCCCGGCTCGCTCACCTCCCGCGCTGTTTTCACTGTCCCGGCTCACTGTCCTCCCGCGCTGTTTTCACTGTCCCGGCTCTCTCTCCTCTCGCGCTGTTTTCACTGTCCCGGCTCACTCACCTCCCGCGCTGTTTTCACTGTCCCAGCTCACTGTCCTCCCGCGCTGTTTTCACTGTCCCGGCTCTCTCTCCTCTCGCGCTGTTTTCACTGTCCCGGCTCTCTCTCCTCTCGCGCTGTTTTCACTGTCCCGGCTCACTCACCTCCCGCGCTGTTTTCACCGTCCCGGCTCACTCACCTCCCGCGCTGTTTTCACTGTCCCGGCTCACTCAGCTCCCGCGCTGTTTTCACTGTCCCGGCTCTCTCTCCTAAAACGCAGTATTCACTGTACCGGCTCACTCACCTCCCGCGCTGTTTTCACCGTCCCGGCTCACTCACCTCCCGCGTTGTTTTCACTGTCCCGGCTCTCCCTCCTCCCGCGCTGTTTTCACTGTCCCGGCTCACTCTCCTCCCGCGCTGTTTTCAATGTCCCTGTTCACTCATCTCCCGCGCTGTTTTCACTGTCCCGGCTCACTCACCTCTCGCGCTGTTTTCACTGTCCCGGCTCACTCACCTCCCGCGCTGTTTTCACTGTCCCGGCTCACTCACCTCCCGCGCTGTTTTCACTGTCCCGGCTCACTCACCTCCCGCGTTGTTTTCACTGTCCCGGCTCACTCACCCCCCGCGCTGTTTTCAATGTCCCGGCTCACTCACCTCCCGCGCTGTTTTCAATGTCCCGGCTCACTCACCTCCCGCGCTGTTTTCACTGTCCCGGGTCACTCACCTCCCGAGCTGTTTACACTGTCCCGGCTCACTCACCTCCCGCGCTGTTTTCACTGTCCCGGCTGTCTCACCACTCGCGCTGTTTTCACTGTCCCGGCTCACTCACCCCCCGCGCTGTTTTCACTGTCCCGGCTCACTCACCTCTCGCGCTGTTTTCTCTGTCCCGGCTCACTCTCCTCCCGCGCGGTTTTCACTGTCCCGGCTCACTCAGCTCCCGCGCTGTTTTCACTGTCCCGGCTCACTCAGCTCCCGCGCTGTTTTCACTGTCCCGGCTCACTCACCTCTCGCGCTGTTTTCTCTGTCCCGGCTCACTCACCTCCCGCGCTGTTTTCACTGTCCCGGCTCACTCACCTCCCGCGCTGTTTTCACCGTCCCGGCTCACTCACCTCCCGCGCTGTTTTCACTGTCCCGGCTCACTCAGCTCCCGCGCTGTTTTCACTGTCCCGGCTCTCTCTCCTAAAACGCAGTATTCACTGTACCGGCTCACTCACCTCCCGCGCTGTTTTCACCGTCCCGGCTCACTCACCTCCCGCGTTGTTTTCACTGTCCCGGCTCTCCCTCCTCCCGCGCTGTTTTCACTGTCCCGGCTCACTCTCCTCCCGCGCTGTTTTCAATGTCCCTGTTCACTCATCTCCCGCGCTGTTTTCACTGTCCCGGCTCACTCACCTCTCGCGCTGTTTTCACTGTCCCGGCTCACTCACCTCCCGCGCTGTTTTCACTGTCCCGGCTCACTCACCTCCCGCGCTGTTTTCACTGTCCCGGCTCACTCACCTCCCGCGTTGTTTTCACTGTCCCGGCTCACTCACCCCCCGCGCTGTTTTCAATGTCCCGGCTCACTCACCTCCCGCGCTGTTTTCAATGTCCCGGCTCACTCACCTCCCGCGCTGTTTTCACTGTCCCGGCTCACTCACCTCCCGAGCTGTTTACACTGTCCCGGCTCACTCACCTCCCGCGCTGTTTTCACTGTCCCGGCTGTCTCACCACTCGCGCTGTTTTCACTGTCCCGGCTCACTCACCCCCCGCGCTGTTTTCACTGTCCCGGCTCACTCACCTCTCGCGCTGTTTTCTCTGTCCCGGCTCACTCTCCTCCCGCGCTGTTTTCACCATCCCGGCTCACTCACCTCCCGCGCTGTTTTCACTGTCCCGGCTCACTCAGCTCCCGCGCTGTTTTCACTGTCCCGGCTCTCTCTCCTAAAACGCAGTATTCACTGTACCGGCTCACACACCTCCCGCGTTGTTTTCACTGTCCCGGCTCTCCCTCCTCCCGCGCTGTTTTCACTGTCCCGGCACACACTCCTCCCGCGCTGTTTTCACTGTCCCGGCTCACTCAACTCTCGCGCTGTTTTCAATGTCCCGGCTCACTCACCTCCCGCGCTGTTTTCACTGTCCCGGCTCACTCACCTCCCGCGGTGTTTTCACTGTCCCGGCTAACTCACCTCCCGCGCTGTTTTCACTGTCCCGGCTCACTCAGCTCCCGCGCTGTTTTCAAAGTCCCGGCTCACTCTCATCCCGCGCTGTTTTCACTGTCCCGGCTCACTCAGCTCCCGCGCTGTTTTCACTGTCCCGGCTCACTCACCTCCCGCGCTGTTTTCAATGTCCCGGCTCACTCTCCTCTCGCGCTGTTTTCACTGTCCCGGCTCTCTCTCCTAAAACGCAGTATTCACTGTCCCGGCTCACACACCTCCCGCGTTGTTTTCACTGTCCCGGCTCTCCCTCCTCCCGCGCTGTTTTCACTGTCCCGGCTCACTCTCCTCCCGCGCTGTTTTCACTGTCCCGGCTCACTCAGCTCCCGCGCTGTTTTCAATGTCCCGGCTCACTCACCTCCCGCGCTGTTTTCACTGTCCCGGCTCACTCACCTCCCGCGGTGTTTTCACTGTCCCGGCTAACTCACCTCCCGCGCTGTTTTCACTGTCCCGGCTCACTCAGCTCCCGCGCTGTTTTCAAAGTCCCGGCTCACTCTCATCCCGCGCTGTTTTCACTGTCCCGGCTAACTCACCTCCCGCGGTGTTTTCACTGTCCCGGCTAACTCACCTCTCGCGCTGGTTTCACTGTCCCGGCTCACTCAGCTCCCGCGCTGTTTTCACTGTCCCGCCTCACTCACCTCCCGCGCTGTTTTCAATGTCCCGGCTCACTCTCCTCTCGCGCTGTTTTCACTGTCCCGGCTCACTCAGCTCCCGCGCTGTTTTAACGGTCCCGGCTCTCCCTCCTCCCGCGCTGTTTTCACTGTCCCGGCTCACTCTCCTCCCGCGCTGTTTTCACTGTACCGGCTCACACACCTCCCTCATTGTTTTCACTGTCCCGGCTCTCCCTCCTCCCGCGCTGTTTTCACTGTCCCGGCTCACTCTCCTCCCGCGCTGTTTTCACTGTCCCGGCTCACTCACCTCCCGCGCTGTTTTCACTGTCTCGGCTCTCTCTCCTCCCGCGCTGTTTTCACTGTCCCGGCTCACTCAACTCTCGCGCTGTTTTCAATGTTCCGGCTCACTCACCTCCCGCGGTGTTTTCACTGTCCCGGCTCACTCAGCTCCCGCGCTGTTTTCAAAGTCCCGGCTCACTCTCATCCCGCACTGTTTTCACTGTCCCGGCTCACTCAGCTCCCGCGCTGTTTTCACTGTCCCGGCTCACTCACCTCCCGCGCTGTTTTCAATGTCCCGGTTCACTCTCCTCTCGCGCTGTTTTCACTGTCCCAGCTCTCTCTCCTAAAACGCAGTATTCACTGTACCGGCTCACTCACCTCCCGCGCTGTTTTCACTGTGCCGGCTCACTCTCCTCCCGCGCTGTTTTCACTGTCCCGGCTCTCCCTCCTCCCGCGCTGTTTTCACTGTCCCGGCTCACTCTCCTCCCGCGCTGTTTTCACTGTCCCGGCTCACTCACCTCCCGCGCTGTTTTCAATGTCCCGGCTCTCTCTCCTCCCGCGCTGTTTTCAATGTCCCGGCTCTCTCTCCTCCCGCGCTGTTTTCACTGTCCCGGCTCACTCACCTCCCGCGCTGTTTTCACTGTCCCGGCTCGCTCACCTCCCGCGCTGTTTTCACTGTCCCGGCTCACTCTCCTCTCGCGCTGTTTTCACTGTCCCGGCTCACTCTCCTCTCGCGCTGTTTTCACTGTCCCGGCTCACTCTCCTCTCGCGCTGTTTTCACTGTCCCGGCTCTCTCTCCTCCCGCGCTGTTTTCACTGTCCCGGCTCGCTCACCTCCCGCGCTGTTTTCACTGTCCCGGCTCACTGTCCTCCCGCGCTGTTTTCACTGTCCCGGCTCTCTCTCCTCTCGCGCTGTTTTCACTGTCCCGGCTCACTCACCTCCCGCGCTGTTTTCACTGTCCCGGCTCACTGTCCTCCCGCGCTGTTTTCACTGTCCCGGCTCTCTCTCCTCTCGCGCTGTTTTCACTGTCCCGGCTCTCTCTCCTCTCGCGCTGTTTTCACTGTCCCGGCTCACTCAGCTCCCGCGCTGTTTTCACTGTCCCGGCTCTCTCTCCTCTCGCGCTGTTTTCACTGTCCCGGCTCTCTCTCCTCCCGCGCTGTTTTCACTGTCCCGGCTCACACTCCTCCCGCGCTGTTTTCAATGTCCCGGCTCACTCAGCTCCGGCGCTGTTTTCACTGTCCCGGCTCACTCACCTCCCGCGCTGTTTTCACTGTCCCGGCTCTCTCTCCTCCCGCGCTGTTTTCACTGTCCCGGCTCGCTCACCTCCTGCGCTGTTTTCACTGTCCCGGCTCACTGTCCTCCCGCGCTGTTTTCACTGTCCCGGCTCTCTCTCCTCTCGCGCTGTTTTCACTGTCCCGGCTCACTCACCTCCCGCGCTGTTTTCACTGTCCCAGCTCACTGTCCTCCCGCGCTGTTTTCACTGTCCCGGCTCTCTCTCCTCTCGCGCTGTTTTCACTGTCCCGGCTCTCTCTCCTCTCGCGCTGTTTTCACTGTCCCGGCTCACTCAGCTCCCGCGCTGTTTTCACTGTCCCGGCTCTCTCTCCTCCCGCGCTGTTTTCACTGTCCCGGCTCACTCACCTCCCGCGCTGTTTTCAATGTCCCGGCTCACTCAGCTCCGGCGCTGTTTTCACTGTCCCGGCTCACTCACCTGAAACGCTGTTTTCACTGTCCCGGCTCTCTCACCTCCCGCGCTGTTTTCACTGTCCTGGCTCACTCACCTCCCGCGCTGTTTTCACTGTCCCGGCTCACTCTCCTCTCGCGCTGTTTTCACTGTCCCGGCTCACTCACCTCCCGCGCTGTTTTCACTGTCCCGGCTCACTCACCTCCCGCGCTGTTTTCACTGTCCCGGCTCACTCACCTCCCGCGCTGTTTTCAATGTCCCGGCACACTCACCTCCCGCGCTGTTTTCAATGTCCCCGCACACTCACCTCCCGCGCTGTTTTCACTGTCCCGGCTCTCTCTCCTCCCGCGCTGTTTTCACTGTCCCGGCTCACTCACCTCCCGCGCTGTTTTCACTGTCCCGGCTCTCTCTCCTCCCGCGCTGTTTTCAATGTCCCGGCTCACTCACCTCCCGCGCTGTTTTCACTGTCCCGGCTCACTCTCCTGCAGGGCTGTTTTCACTGTCCCGGCTCACTCACATCCCGCGCTGTTTTAGCTGTCCCGGCTCTCTCTCCTCCCGAGCTGTTTTCAATGTCCCGGCTCACTCAGCTCCCGCGCTGTTTTCACTGTCCCGGCTCACTCTCCTGCAGGGCTGTTTTCACTGTCCCGGCTCACTCACATCCCGCGCTGTTTTCGCTGTCCCGGCTCAATCACCTCCCGCGCTGTTTTCAATGTCCCGGCTCCTCTGTTACAGCACAGTGTTAACACACTGCTCCTCTGTTACAACAGTGTTAACACACTGCTCCTCTGTTACAGCACAGAGTTAACACACTGCTCCACTGTTACAGCACAGAGTTAACACACTGCTCCTCTGTTACAGCACAGAGTTAACACACTGCTCATCTGTTACAGCACAGAGTTAACACACTGCTCCACTGTTACAGCACAGTGTTAACACACTGCTCCTCTGTTACAGCACAGAGTTAAGACACTGCTCCTCTGTAACAGCACAGAGTTAACACACTGCTCCACTGTTACAGCACAGAGTTAACAAACTGCTCCTCTGTTACAACAGCATTAACACACTGCTCCACTGCTACAGCACAGTGTTAACACACTGCTCCTCTGTTACAGCACAGAGTTAACACACTTGCCTCTGTTTCAACAGAGTGTTAACACACTGCTCCACTGTTACAGCACAGTGTTAACACACTGCTCCTCTGTTACAGCACAGTGTTAACACACTGCCCCTCTGTTACAGCACAGTGTTAACAAACTGCTCCTCTGTTACAGCACAGAGTTAACACACTGCTCCACTGTTACAGCACAGAGTTAACACACTGCTCCTCTGTTACAGCACAGAGTTAACACACTGCTCCTCTGTTACAGCACAGTGTTAACACACTGCTCCACTGTCACAGCATCGTGTTAACACGCTGCACCTCTGTCACAACAGTGTTAACACACTGCTCCTCTGTTACAACAGTGTTAACACACTGCTCCTCTGTTACAGCACAGAGTTAACACACTGCTCCTCTGTTACAACACAGAGTTAACAAACTGCTCCACTGTTACAGCACAGAGTTAACACACTGCTCTCTGTTACAGCACAGAGTTAACACACTGCTCCACTGTTACAACAGCATTAACACACTGCCCCTCTGTTACAGCAGCATTAACACACTGCTCCTCTGTTACAGCACAGTGTTAACACACTGCCCCTCTGTTACAGCACAGAGTTAACACACTGCTCCACTGTTACAGCACAGAGTTAACACACTGCTCCTCTGTTACAGCACAGAGTTAACACACTGCTCCACTGTTACAGCACAGAGTTAACACACTGCTGCCCTGTTACTGCACAGTGTTAACACACTGCCCCTCTGTTACAGCACAGTGTTAACAAACTGCTCCTCTGTTACAGCACAGAGTTAACACACTGCTCCCCTGTTACAGCACAGAGTTAACACACTGCTCCTCTGTTACAGCACAGTGTTAACACACTGCTCCACTGTCACAGCATCGTGTTAACACACTGCACCTCTGTCACAACAGTGTTAACACACTGCTCCTCTGTTACAACAGTGTTAACACACTGCTCCTCTGTTACAACAGTGTTAACACACTGCTCCACTGTTACAGCACAGAGTTAACACACTGCTCTCTGTTACAGCACAGAGTTAACACACTGCTCCACTGTTACAACAGCATTAACACACTGCTCCTCTGTTACAGCAGCATTAACACACTGCTCTTCTGTTACAGCACAGTGTTAACACACTGCTCCTCTGTTGCAGCACAGAGTTAACACACTGCTCCTCTGTTACAGCACAGAGTTAACACACTGCTCCACTGTTACAGCACAGTGTTAACACACTGCTCCTCTGTTACAGCAGCATTAACACACTGCTCCTCTGTTACAGCACAGTGTTAACACACTACTCCACTGTCACAGCATCGTATTAACACACTGCTCCTCTGTTGCAGCACAGAGTTAACACACTGCTCCACTGTTACAGCACAGAGTTAACACACTGCTCCTCTGTTACAGCACAGAGTTAACACACTGCTCATCTGTTACAGCACAGAGTTAACACACTGCTCCACTGTTACAACAGCATTAACACACTGCCCCTCTGTTACAGCAGCATTAACTCACTGCTCCTCTGTTACAGCACAGTGTTACCACACTGCTGCTCTGTTACAGCACAAGTTAACACACTGCTCCTCTGTTACAACAACATTAACACACTGCTCCACTGCTACAGCACAGTGTTAACACACTGCTCCTCTGTTACAGCACAGAGTTAACACACTTGCCTCTGTTACAACACAGTGTTAACACACTGCTCCTCTGTTGCAGCACAGTGTTAACACACTGCTCCTCTGTTACAGCACAGTGTTAACAAACTGCTCCTCTGTTACAGCACAGAGTTAACACACTGCTCCACTGTTACAACAGCATTAACACACTGCTCCTCTGTTACAGCACAGTGTTAACACACTGCTCCTCTGTTACAGCACAGAGTTAACACACTGCTCCTCTGTTACAGCACAGTGTTAACACACTGCTCCTCATTTACAGCACAGAGTTAACACACTGCTCCTCTGTTACAGCACAGAGTTAACACACTGCTCCACTGTTACAGCACAGAGTTAACACACTGCTCCACTGTTACAGCACAGTGTCAACACACTGCTCCACTGTTACTGCAAAGTGTTAACACACTGCTCCTCTTTTACAGCACAGAGTTAACACACTGCTCCTCTGTTACAACAGCATTAACACACTGCTCCACTGCTACAGCACAGTGTTAACACACTGTTCCTCTGTTACAGCACAGAGTTAACACACTTGCCTCTGTTACAACAGAGTGTTAACACACTGCTCCACTGTTACAGCACAGTGTTAACACACTGCCCCTCTGTTACAGCACAGTGTTAACAAACTGCTCCTCTGTTACAGCACAGAGTTAACACACTGCTCCTCTGTTACAGCACAGAGTTAACACACTGCTCCACTGTTACAGCACAGAGTTAACACACTGCTCCTCTGTTACAGCACAGAGTTAACACACTGCTCCTCTGTTACAGCACAGAGTTAACACACTGCTCATCTGTTACAGCACAGAGTTAACACACTGCTCCTCTGTTACAGCACAGAGTTAACACACTGCTCATCTGTTACAGCACAGAGTTAACACACAGCTCCACTGTTACAACAGCATTAACACACTGCCCCTCTGTTACAGCACAGTGTTAACACACTGCTCCTCTGTTACAGCACAGAGTTAACACACTGCTCCTCTGTTACAGCACATAGTTAACACACTGCTCCTCTGTTACAACAACATTAACACACTGCTCCACTGTTACAACAACATTAACACACTGCTCCTCTGTTACAGCACAGAGTTAACACACTGCTCCTCTGTTACAACAACATTAACACACTGCTCCACTGTTACTGCTAAGTGTTAACACACTGCTCCTCTGTTACAGCACAGAGTTAACACACTGCTCCTCTGTTACAGCACAGAGTTAACACACTGCTCCTCTGTTACAGCACATAGTTAACACACTGCTCATCTGTTACAGCACAGAGTTAACACACTGCTCCTCTGTTACAGCACAGAGTTAACACACTGCTCATCTGTTACAGCACAGAGTTAACACACAGCTCCACTGTTACAACAGCATTAACACACTGCCCCTCTGTTACAGCAGCATTAACACACTGCTCCTCTGTTACAGCACAGTGTTAACACACTGCTCCTCTGTTACAGCACAGAGTTAACACACTGCTCCTCTGTTACAACAACATTTACACACTGCTCCACTGTTACTGCAAAGTGTTAACACACTGCTCCTCTGTTACAGCACAGAGTTAACACACTGCTCCTCTGTAACAGCACAGAGTTAACACACTGCTCCACTGTTACAGCACAGAGTTAACACACTGCTCCTCTGTTACAGCACAGAGTTAACACACTGCTCCTCTGTTACAACAACATTAACACACTGCTCCACTGTTACAGCACAGTGTCAACACACTGCTCCACTGTTACTGCAAAGTGTTAACACACTGCTCCTCTGTTACAGCACAGAGTTAACACACTGCTCCTCTGTTACAGCACAGAGTTAACACAGTGCTACTCTGTTACAACAGCATTAACACACTGCTCCTCTGTTACGACAACATTAACACACTGCTCCACTGTTACAGCACAGTGTCAACACACTGCTCCACTGTTACTGCAAAGTGTTAACACACTGCTCCTCTGTTACAGCACAGAGTTAACACACTGCTCCTCTGTTACAGCACAGAGTTAACACAGTGCTACTCTGTTACAACAGCATTAACACACTGCTCCACTGCTACAGCACAGTGTTAACACACTGTTCCTCTGTTACAGCACAGAGTTAACACACTTGCCTCTGTTACAACAGAGTGTTAACACACTGCTCCACTGTTACAGCACAGTGTTAACACACTGCCCCTCTGTTACAGCACAGTGTTAACAAACTGCTCCTCTGTTACAGCACAGAGTTAACACACTGCTCCTCTGTTACAGCACAGAGTTAACACACTGCTCCTCTGTTACAGCACAGTGTTAACACACTGCTCCTCTGTTACAGCACAGAGTTAACACACTGCTCCTCTGTTACAGCACAGAGTTAACACACTGCTCCTCTGTTACAGCACAGAGTTAACACACTGCTCCACTGTTACAGCACAGAGTTAACACACTGCTCCCCTGTTACTGCACAGTGTTCACACACTGCTCCCCTGTTACAGCACAGAGTTAACACACTGCTCCTCTGTTACAGCACAGTGTTAACACACTGCTCCACTGTTACAACACAGTGTTAATACACTGCTCCTCTGTTACAGCACAGAGTTCACACACTGCTCCTCTGTTATAGCACAGTGTTAACACACTACTCCACTGTCACAGCATTGTGTTAACCCACTGCTCCTCTGTCACAACAGTGTTAACACACTGCTCCTCTGTTACAACAGTGTTAACACACTGCTCCTCTGTTACAACAGTGTTAACACACTGCTCCACTGTTACAGCACAGAGTTAACACACTTGCCTCTGTTACAACACAGTGTTAACACACTGCTCCACTGTTACAGCACAGTGTTAACACACTGCTCCTCTGTTACAGCACAGAGTTAACACACTGCTCCTCTGTTACCGCACAGTGTTAACAAACTGCTCCTCTGTTACAGCACAGAGTTAACACACTGCTCCACTGTTACAACAGCATTAACACACTGCTCCTCTGTTACAGCACAGTGTTAACACACTGCTCCTCTGTTACAGCACAGAGTTAACACACTGCTCCTCTGTTACAGCACAGTGTTAACACACTGCTCCTCTGTTACAGCACAGAGTTAACACACTGCTCCTCTGTTACAGCACAGAGTTAACACACTGCTCCTCTGTTACAGCACAGAGTTAACACACTGCTCCTCTGTTACAGCACAGAGTTAACACACTGCTCCACTGTTACAGCACAGAGTAAACACACTGCTCCTCATTTACAGCACAGAGTTAACACACTGCTCCTCTGTTACAGCACAGAGTTAACACACTACTCCACTGTTACAGCACAGAGTTAACACACTGCTCCTCTGTTACAGCACAGAGTTAACACACTGCTCATCTGTTACAGCACATAGTTAACACACTGCTCCTCTGTTACAGCACAGAGTTAACACACTGCTCCTCTGTTACAGCACAGAGTTAACACACTGCTCATCTGTTACAGCACAGAGTTAACACACAGCTCCACTGTTACAACAGCATTAACACACTGCCCCTCTGTTACAGCAGCATTAACACACTGCTCCTCTGTTACAGCACAGTGTTAACACACTGCTCCTCTGTTACAGCACAGAGTTAACACACTGCTCCTCTGTTACAACAACATTAACACACTGCTCCACTGTTACTGCAAAGTGTTAACACACTGCTCCTCTGTTACAGCACAGCGTTAACACACTGCTCCTCTGTAACAGCACAGAGTTAACACACTGCTCCACTGTTACAGCACAGAGTTAACACACTGCTCCTCTGTTACAGCACAGAGTTAACACACTGCTCCTCTGTTACAACAACATTAACACACTGCTCCACTGTTACAGCGCAGTGTTAACACACTGCTCCACTGTTACTGCAAAGTGTTAACACACTGCTCCTCTGTTACAGCACAGAGTTAACACACTGCTCCTCTGTTACAGCACAGAGTTAACACAGTGCTACTCTGTTACAACAGCATTAACACACTGCTCCACTGCTACAGCACAGTGTTAACACTCTGCTCCTCTGTTACAGCACAGAGTTAACACACTTGCCTCTGTTACAACAGAGTGTTAACACACTGCTCCACTGTTACAGCACAGTGTTAACACACTGCCCCTCTGTTACAGCACAGTGTTAACAAACTGCTCCTCTGTTACAGCACAGAGTTAACACACTGCTCCTCTGTTACAGCACAGTGTTAACACACTGCTCCTCTGTTACAGCACAGAGTTAACACACTGCTCCACTGTTACAGCACAGAGTTAACACACTGCTCCCCTGTTACAGCACAGAGTTAACACACTGCTCCTCTGTTACAGCACAGAGTTAACACACTGCTCCTCTGTTACAGCACAGAGTTAACACACTGCTCCACTGTTACAGCACAGAGTTAACACACTGCTCCCCTGTTACTGCACAGTGTTAACACACTGCTCCCCTGTTACAGCACAGAGTTAACACACTGCTCCTCTGTTACAGCACAGTGTTAACACACTGCTCCACTGTTACAACACAGTGTTAATACACTGCTCCTCTGTTACAGCACAGAGTTCACACACTGCTCCTCTGTTACAGCACAGTGTTAACACACTACTCCACTGTCACAGCATTGTGTTAACACACTGCTCCTCTGTCACAACAGTGTTAACACACTGCTCCTCTGTCACAACAGTGTTAACACACTGCTCCTCTGTTACAACAGTGTTAACACACTGCTCCACTGTTACAGCACAGAGTTAACACACTGCTCTCTGTTACAGCACAGAGTTAACACACTGCTCCACTGTTACAACAGCATTAACACACTGCCCCTCTGTTACAGCAGCATTAACACACTGCTCCTCTGTTACAGCACAATGTTAACACACTGCTCCTCTGTTACAGCACAGTGTTAACACACTGCTCCACTGTTACAGCACAGAGTTAACACACTGCTCCTCTGTTACAGCACCGCGTTAACACACTGCTCCACTGTTACAGCACAGTGTTAACACACTGCTCCTCTGTTACATTTCAGCGTTAAGACACTGCTCCTCTGTTACAGCACAGTGTAAACACACTGTTCCTCTGTTACAGCACAGTGTTAACACACTGCTCCTCTGTTGCAGCACAGTGTTATCACACTGCTCCTCTGTTACAGCACAGAGTTACCACACTGCTCCACTGTTACAGCACAGTGTTAACACACTGCTCCACTGTTACAGCACAGTGTTAACACACTGCTCCTCTGTTACAGCACAGTGTTAACACACTGCTCCACTGTTACAGCACAGAGTTAACACACTGCTCCACTGTTACAAGACAGTGTTAACACACTACTCCACTGTCACAGCACAGAGTTAACACACTGCTCCACTGTTACAGCACAGTGTTAACACACTGCTCCTCTGTTACAGCACATAGTTAACACACTGCTCCTCTGTTACAGCACAGAGTTAACACACTGCTCCTCTGTTACAGCACAGAGTTAACACACTGCTCATCTGTTACAGCACAGAGTTAACACACAGCTCCACTGTTACAACAGCATTAACACACTGCCCCTCTGTTACAGCAGCATTAACACACTGCTCCTCTGTTACAGCACAGTGTTAACACACTGCTCCTCTGTTACAGCACAGAGTTAACACACTGCTCCTCTGTTACAACAACATTAACACACTGCTCCACTGTTACTGCAAAGTGTTAACACACTGCTCCTCTGTTACAGCACAGCGTTAACACACTGCTCCTCTGTAACAGCACAGAGTTAACACACTGCTCCACTGTTACAGCACAGAGTTAACACACTGCTCCTCTGTTACAGCACAGAGTTAACACACTGCTCCTCTGTTACAACAACATTAACACACTGCTCCACTGTTACAGCGCAGTGTTAACACACTGCTCCACTGTTACTGCAAAGTGTTAACACACTGCTCCTCTGTTACAGCACAGAGTTAACACACTGCTCCTCTGTTACAGCACAGAGTTAACACAGTGCTACTCTGTTACAACAGCATTAACACACTGCTCCACTGCTACAGCACAGTGTTAACACTCTGCTCCTCTGTTACAACAGTGTTAACACACTACTCCACTGTCACAGCACAGAGTTAACACACTGCTCCTCTGTTACAGCACAGTGTTAACACACTGCTCCTCTGTTACAGCACAGAGTTAACACACTGCTCCACTGTTACAGCACAGAGTTAACACACTGCTCCCCTGTTACAGCACAGAGTTAACACACTGCTCCTCTGTTACAGCACAGAGTTAACACACTGCTCCTCTGTTACAGCACAGAGTTAACACACTGCTCCACTGTTACAGCACAGAGTTAACACACTGCTCCCCTGTTACTGCACAGTGTTAACACACTGCTCCCCTGTTACAGCACAGAGTTAACACACTGCTCCTCTGTTACAGCACAGTGTTAACACACTGCTCCACTGTTACAACACAGTGTTAATACACTGCTCCTCTGTTACAGCACAGAGTTCACACACTGCTCCTCTGTTACAGCACAGTGTTAACACACTACTCCACTGTCACAGCATTGTGTTAACACACTGCTCCTCTGTTACAACAGTGTTAACACACTGCTCCTCTGTTACAACAGTGTTAACACACTGCTCCACTGTTACAGCACAGAGTTAACACACTGCTCTCTGTTACAGCACAGAGTTAACACACTGCTCCACTGTTACAACAGCATTAACACACTGCCCCTCTGTTACAGCAGCATTAACACACTGCTCCTCTGTTACAGCACAATGTTAACACACTGCTCCTCTGTTACAGCACAGTGTTAACACACTGCTCCACTGTTACAGCACAGAGTTAACACACTGCTCCTCTGTTACAGCACCGCGTTAACACACTGCTCCACTGTTACAGCACAGTGTTAACACACTGCTCCTCTGTTACATTTCAGCGTTAAGACACTGCTCCTCTGTTACAGCACAGTGTAAACACACTGTTCCTCTGTTACAGCACAGTGTTAACACACTGCTCCTCTGTTGCAGCAGTGTTATCACACTGCTCCTCTGTTACAGCACAGAGCTACCACACTGCTCCACTGTTACAGCACAGTGTTAACACACTGCTCCACTGTTACAGCACAGTGTTAACACACTGCTCCTCTGTTACAGCACAGTGTTAACACACTGCTCCACTGTTACAGCACAGAGTTAACACACTGCTCCACTGTTACAAGACAGTGTTAATACACTACTCCACTGTCACAGCACAGAGTTAACACACTGCTCCACTGTTACAGCACAGTGTTAACACACTGCTCCTCTGTTACAGCGCAGTGTTAACACACTGCTCCTCTGTTACAGCGCAGTGTTAACACACTGCTCCACTGTTACAGCACAGAGTTAACACACTGCTCCACTGTTACAACACAGTGTTAACACACTACTCCACTGTCACAGCACAGAGTTAACACACTGCTCCACTGTTACAGCACAGAGTTAACACACTGCTCCACTGTTACAACACAGTGTTAACACACTACTCCACTGTTACAGCACAGTGTTAACACACTGCTCCTCTGTTACAGCACATCGTTAACACACTGGTCCACTGTTACAGCACAGTGTTAACACACTGCTCCTCTGTTACAGCACAGTATTAACACACTGCTCCACTGTTACAGCACAGAGTTAACACACTGCTCCTCTGTTACAGCACAGTGTTAACACACTGCTCCACTGTTACAACAGCATTAACACACTGCTCCTCTGTTACAGCACCGTGTTAACACACTGCTCCTCTGTTACAGCACAGTGTTAACACACTGCTCCTCTGTTACAGCACATCGTTAACACACTGCTCCTCTGTTACAGCACAGAGTTAACACACTGCTCCTCTGTTACAGCACAGTGTTAACACACTGCCCCTCTGTTACAGCATAGTGTTAACACACTGCTCCACTGTTACAGCACAGAGTTAACACACTGCTTCTCGGTTACAGCACAATGTTAACACACTGCTCCTCTGTTACAGCACAGAGTTAACACACTGCTTCTCTGTTACAGCACAATGTTAACACACTGCTCCTCTGTGACAGCACAGAGTTAACACACTGCTCCTCTGTTGCATCACAGAGTTAACACTCTGCTCCTCTGTTACAGCACAGAGTTAACACACTGCTCCTCTGTTACAGCACAGAGTTAACACACTGCTCCACTGTTACATCACAGAGTTAACACCCTGCTCCTCTGTTACAGCACAGAGTTAACACTCTGCTCCTCTGTTACAGCACAGAGTTAACACACTGCTCCTCTGTTACATCACAGAGTTAACACCCTGCTCCTCTGTTACAGCACAGAGTTAACACTCTGCTCCTCTGTTACAGCACAGAGTTAACACACTGCTCCTCTGTTACAGCACAGTGTTAACACACTGCTCCTCTGTTACAGCACAGAGTTAACACACTGCTCCACTGTTACAGCACAGAGTTAACACACTGCTCCCCTGTTACAGCACAGTGTTAACACACTGCTCCTCTGTCACAGCGCAGAGTTAACACACTGCTCCACTGTTACAGCACTGTGTTAACACACTGCTCCTCTGTTGCAGCACAGAATTAACACACTGCTCCTCTGTTACAGCCCAGTGTTAACACACTGCTCCTCTTTTACAGCACAGAGTTAACACACTGCTCCTCTGTTACAGCACAGTGTTAACACACTGCTCCTCTGTTACAGCTGTGTTAACACACTGCTCCACTGTTGCAGCACAGAGTTAACACACTGCTCCTCTGTTACAGCACAGAGTTAACACACTGCTCCACTGTTACAGCACAGTGTTAACACACTGCTCCTCTGTTACAGCACAGAGTTAACACACTGCTCCACTGTTACAGCACAGTGTTAACACACTGCTCCTCTGTTACAGCACAGTGTTAACACCCTGCTCCTCTGTTACAGCACAGAGTTAACACACTGCTCCTCTGTTACAGCACAGAGTTAACACACTGCTCCTCTGTTACAGCACAGAGTTAACACACTGCTCCTCTGTTACAGCACAGTGTTAACACATTGCTCCTCTGTTACAGCACAGAGTTAACACACTGCTCCTCTGTTACAGCACAGAGTTAACACACTGCTCCTCTGTTACAGCACAGAGTTAACACACTGCTCCACTGTTACAGCACAGTGTTAACACACTGCTCCTCTGTTACAGCACAGAGTTAACACACTGCTCCTCTGTTACAGCACAGAGTTAACACACTGCTCCTCTGTTACAGCACAGTGTTAACACACTGCTCCTCTGTTACAGCACAGAGTTAACACACTGCTCCTCTGTTACAGCACGGTGTTAACACACTGCTCCTCTGTTACAGCACAGAGTTAACACACTGCCCCTCTGTTACAGCACAGTGTTAACACACTGCTCCTCTGTTACAGCACAGTGTTAACACACTGCTCCTCTGTTACAGTACAGAGTTAACACACTGCTCCTCTGTTACAGCACAGTGTTAACACATTGCTCCTCTGTTACAGCACAGAGTTAACACACTGCTCCTCTGTTACAGCACAGTGTTAACACACTGCCCCTCTGTTACAGCACAGAGTTAACACACTGCCCCTCTGTTACAGCACAGAGTTAACACACTGCTCCTCTGTTACAGCACAGAGTTAACACACTGCTCCTCTGTTACAGCACAGAGTTAACACACTGCTCCTCTGTTACAGCACAGAGTTCACACACTGCTCCTCTGTTACAGCACAGAGTTAACAGACTGCTCCTCTGTTACAGCACACAGTTAACACACTGCTCCACTGTTACAGCACAGAGTTAACACACTGCTCCACTGTTACAGCACAGTGTTAACACACTGCTCCACTGTTACAGCACAGTGTTAACACACTGCTCCTCTGTTACAGCACAGTGTTAACACACTGCTCCACTGTTACAGCACAGAGTTAACACACTGCTCCACTGTTACAAGACAGTGTTAACACACTACTCCACTGTCACAGCACAGAGTTAACACACTGCTCCACTGTTACAGCCCAGTGTTAACACACTGCTCCTCTTTTACAGCACAGAGTTAACACACTGCTCCTCTGTTACAGCACAGTGTTAACACACTGCTCCTCTGTTACAGCTGTGTTAACACACTGCTCCACTGTTGCAGCACAGAGTTAACACACTGCTCCTCTGTTACAGCACAGAGTTAACACACTGCTCCACTGTTACAGCACAGTGTTAACACACTGCTCCTCTGTTACAGCACAGAGTTAACACACTGCTCCACTGTTACAGCACAGTGTTAACACACTGCTCCTCTGTTACAGCACAGTGTTAACACCCTGCTCCTCTGTTACAGCACAGAGTTAACACACTGCTCCTCTGTTACAGCACAGAGTTAACACACTGCTCCTCTGTTACAGCACAGAGTTAACACACTGCTCCTCTGTTACAGCACAGTGTTAACACATTGCTCCTCTGTTACAGCACAGAGTTAACACACTGCTCCTCTGTTACAGCACAGAGTTAACACACTGCACCTCTGTTACAGCACAGAGTTAACACACTGCTCCACTGTTACAGCACAGTGTTAACACACTGCTCCTCTGTTACAGCACAGAGTTAACACACTGCTCCTCTGTTACAGCACAGAGTTAACATACTGCTCCTCTGTTACAGCACAGTGTTAACACACTGCTCCTCTGTTACAGCACAGAGTTAACACACTGCTCCTCTGTTACAGCACGGTGTTAACACACTGCTCCTCTGTTACAGCACAGAGTTAACACACTGCCCCTCTGTTACAGCACAGTGTTAACACACTGCTCCTCTGTTACAGCACAGTGTTAACACACTGCTCCTCTGTTACAGTACAGAGTTAACACACTGCTCCTCTGTTACAGCACAGTGTTAACACATTGCTCCTCTGTTACAGCACAGAGTTAACACACTGCTCCTCTGTTACAGCACAGTGTTAACACACTGCCCCTCTGTTACAGCACAGAGTTAACACACTGCCCCTCTGTTACAGCACAGAGTTAACACACTGCTCCTCTGTTACAGCACAGAGTTAACACACTGCTCCTCTGTTACAGCACAGAGTTAACACACTGCTCCTCTGTTACAGCACAGAGTTCACACACTGCTCCTCTGTTACAGCACAGAGTTAACAGACTGCTCCTCTGTTACAGCAGACAGTTAACACACTGCTCCACTGTTACAGCACAGAGTTAACACACTGCTCCACTGTTACAGCACAGTGTTAACACACTGCTCCACTGTTACAGCACAGTGTTAACACACTGCTCCTCTGTTACAGCACAGTGTTAACACACTGCTCCACTGTTACAGCACAGAGTTAACACACTGCTCCACTGTTACAAGACAGTGTTAACACACTACTCCACTGTCACAGCACAGAGTTAACACACTGCTCCACTGTTACAGCACAGTGTTAACACACTGCTCCTCTGTTACAGCGCAGTGTTAACACACTGCTCCTCTGTTACAGCGCAGTGTTAACACACTGCTCCACTGTTACAGCACAGAGTTAACACACTGCTCCACTGTTACAACACAGTGTTAACACACTACTCCACTGTCACAGCACAGAGTTAACACACTGCTCCACTGTTACAGCACAGAGTTAACACACTGCTCCACTGTTACAACACAGTGTTAACACACTACTCCACTGTTACAGCACAGTGTTAACACACTGCTCCTCTGTTACAGCACATCGTTAACACACTGGTCCACTGTTACAGCACAGTGTTAACACACTGCTCCTCTGTTACAGCACAGTATTAACACACTGCTCCACTGTTACAGCACAGAGTTAACACACAGCTCCTCTGTTACAGCACAGTGTTAACACACTGCTCCACTGTTACAACAGCATTAACACACTGCTCCTCTGTTACAGCACAGTGTTAACACACTGCTCCTCTGTTACAGCACATCGTTAACACACTGCTCCTCTGTTACAGCACAGAGTTAACACACTGCTCCTCTGTTACAGCACAGTGTTAACACACTGCCCCTCTGTTACAGCACAGTGTTAACACACTGCTCCACTGTTACAGCACAGAGTTAACACACTGCTTCTCGGTTACAGCACAATGTTAACACACTGCTCCTCTGTTACAGCACAGAGTTAACACACTGCTTCTCTGTTACAGCACAATGTTAACACACTGCTCCTCTGTGACAGCACAGAGTTAACACACTGCTCCTCTGTTGCATCACAGAGTTAACACTCTGCTCCTCTGTTACAGCACAGAGTTAACACACTGCTCCTCTGTTACAGCACAGAGTTAACACACTGCTCCACTGTTACATCACAGAGTTAACACCCTGCTCCTCTGTTACAGCACAGAGTTAACACTCTGCTCCTCTGTTACAGCACAGAGTTAACACACTGCTCCTCTGTTACATCACAGAGTTAACACCCTGCTCCTCTGTTACAGCACAGAGTTAACACTCTGCTCCTCTGTTACAGCACAGAGTTAACACACTGCTCCTCTGTTACAGCACAGTGTTAACACACTGCTCCTCTGTTACAGCACAGAGTTAACACACTGCTCCACTGTTACAGCACAGAGTTAACACACTGCTCCCCTGTTACAGCACAGTGTTAACACACTGCTCCTCTGTCACAGCGCAGAGTTAACACACTGCTCCACTGTTACAGCACTGTGTTAACACACTGCTCCTCTGTTGCAGCACAGAATTAACACACTGCTCCTCTGTTACAGCCCAGTGTTAACACACTGCTCCTCTGTTACAGCACAGTGTTAACACATTGCTCCTCTGTTACAGCACAGAGTTAACACACTGCTCCTCTGTTACAGCACAGTGTTAACACACTGCTCCTCTGTTACAGCTGTGTTAACACACTGCTCCACTGTTGCAGCACAGAGTTAACACACTGCTCCTCTGTTACAGCACAGAGTTAACACACTGCTCCACTGTTACAGCACAGTGTTAACACACTGCTCCTCTGTTACAGCACAGAGTTAACACACTGCTCCACTGTTACAGCACAGTGTTAACACACTGCTCCTCTGTTACAGCACAGTGTTAACACCCTGCTCCTCTGTTACAGCACAGAGTTAACACACTGCTCCTCTGTTACAGCACAGAGTTAACACACTGCTCCTCTGTTACAGCACAGAGTTAACACACTGCTCCTCTGTTACAGCACAGTGTTAACACATTGCTCCTCTGTTACAGCACAGAGTTAACACACTGCTCCTCTGTTACAGCACAGAGTTAACACACTGCTCCTCTGTTACAGCACAGAGTTAACACACTGCTCCACTGTTACAGCACAGTGTTAACACACTGCTCCTCTGTTACAGCACAGAGTTAACACACTGCTCCTCTGTTACAGCACAGAGTTAACACACTGCTCCTCTGTTACAGCACAGTGTTAACACACTGCTCCTCTGTTACAGCACAGAGTTAACACACTGCTCCTCTGTTACAGCACGGTGTTAACACACTGCTCCTCTGTTACAGCACAGAGTTAACACACTGCCCCTCTGTTACAGCACAGTGTTAACACACTGCTCCTCTGTTACAGTACAGAGTTAACACACTGCTCCTCTGTTACAGCACAGTGTTAACACATTGCTCCTCTGTTACAGCACAGAGTTAACACACTGCTCCTCTGTTACAGCACAGTGTTAACACACTGCCCCTCTGTTACAGCACAGAGTTAACACACTGCTCCTCTGTTACAGCACAGAGTTAACACACTGCTCCTCTGTTACAGCACAGAGTTAACACACTGCTCCTCTGTTACAGCACAGAGTTAACACACTGCTCCTCTGTTACAGCACAGAGTTCACACACTGCTCCTCTGTTACAGCACAGAGTTAACACACTGCTCCTCTGTTACAGCACAGAGTTAACACACTGCTCCTCTGTTACAGCACATAGTTAACAGACTGCTCCTCTGTTACAGCACACAGTTAACACACTGCTCCACTGTTACAGCACAGAGTTAACACACTGCTCCTCTGTTACAGCACAGTGTTAACACACTGCTCCTCTGTTACAGCACAGAGTTAACACACTGCCCCTCTGTTACAGCACAGTGTTAACACACTGCTCCTCTGTTACAGTCCAGAGTTAACACACTGCTCCTCTGTTACAGCACAGAGTTAACAAACTGCTCCACTGTTACAGCACAGAGTTAACACACTGCTCCTCTGTTACAACACAGTGTTAACACACTGCTCCTCTGTTACAGCACAGAGTTATCACACTGCTCCTCTGTTACAACACAGTGTTAACACACTGCTCCTCTGTTACAGCACAGAGTTAACACACTGCTCCTCTGTTACAGCACAGAGTTAACACACTGCTCCTCTGTTACAGCACAGAGTTAACACACTGCTTCTCGGTTACAGCACAATGTTAACACACTGCTCCTCTGTTACAGCACAGAGTTAACACACTGCTTCTCTGTTACAGCACAATGTTAACACACTGCTCCTCTGTGACAGCACAGAGTTAACACACTGCTCCTCTGTTACATCACAGAGTTAACACTCTGCTCCTCTGTTACAGCACAGAGTTAACACACTGCTCCTCTGTTACAGCACAGAGTTAACACACTGCTCCTCTGTTACATCACAGAGTTAACACTCTGCTCCTCTGTTACAGCACAGAGTTAACACTCTGCTCCTCTGTTACAGCACAGAGTTAACACACTGCTCCTCTGTTACAGCACAGTGTTAACACACTGCTCCTCTGTTACAGCACAGAGTTAACACACTGCTCCACTGTTACAGCACTGTGTTAACACACTGCTCCTCTGTTGCAGCACAGAGTTAACACACTGCTCCTCTGTTACAGCCCAGTGTTAACACACTGCTCCTCTGTTACAGCACAGAGTTAACACACTGCTCCTCTGTTACAGCACAGTGTTAACACACTGCTCCTCTGTTACAGCTGTGTTAACACACTGCTCCTCTGTTGCAGCACAGAGTTAACACACTGCTCCTCTGTTACAGCACAGAGTTAACACACTGCTCCACTGTTACAGCACAGTGTTAACACACTGCTCCTCTGTTACAGCACAGAGTTAACACACTGCTCCACTGTTACAGCAAAGTGTTAACACACTGCTCCTCTGTTACAGCACAGTGTTAACACCCTGCTCCTCTGTTACAGCACAGAGTTAACACACTGCTCCTCTGTTACAGCACAGAGTTAACACACTGCTCCTCTGTTACAGCACAGAGTTAACACACTGCTCCTCTGTTACAGCACAGTGTTAACACATTGCTCCTCTGTTACAGCACAGAGTTAACACACTGCTCCTCTGTTACAGCACAGAGTTAACACACTGCTCCTCTGTTACAGCACAGAGTTAACACACTGCTCCTCTGTTACAGCACAGAGTTAACACACTGCTCCACTGTTACAGCACAGAGTTAACACACTGCTCCTCTGTTACAGCACAGTGTTAACACACTGCTCCTCTGTTACAGCACAGAGTTAACACACTGCTCCTCTGTTACAGCACGGTGTTAACACACTGCTCCTCTGTTACAGCACAGAGTTAACACACTGCCCCTCTGTTACAGCACAGTGTTAAAACACTGCTCCTCTGTTACAGTACAGAGTTAACACACTGCTCCTCTGTTACAGCACAGAGTTAACACACTGCTCCTCTGTTACAGCACAGTGTTAACACATTGCTCCTCTGTTACAGCACAGAGTTAACACACTGCTCCTCTGTTACAGCACAGAGTTAACACACTGCTCCTCTGTTACAGCACAGAGTTAACACACTGCTCCTCTGTTACAGCACAGAGTTAACACACTGCTCCTCTGTTACAGCACACAGTTAACACACTGCTCCACTGTTACAGCACAGAGTTAACACACTGCTCATCTGTTACAGCACAGTGTTAACACACTGCTCCTCTGTTACAGCACAGAGTTAACACACTGCCCCTCTGTTACAGCACAGAGTTAACACACTGCTCCTCTGTTACAGCACAGAGTTAACACACTGCTCCACTGTTACAGCACAGAGTTAACACACTGCTCCTCTGTTACAGCACAGAGTTAACACACTGCTCCTCTGTTACAGCACAGTGTTAACACACTGCTCCTCTGTTACAGCACAGAGTTAACACACTGCTCCTCTGTTACAGCACAGAGTTAACACACTGCTCCTCTGTTACAGCACAGAGTTAACACACTGCTCCACTGTTACAGCACAGAGTTAACACACTGCTCCTCTGTTACAGCACAGAGTTAACACACTGCTCCTCTGTTACAGCACAGAGTTAACACACTGCTCCACTGTTACAGCACAGAGTTAACACACTGCTCCTCTGTTACAGCACAGAGTTAACACACTGCTCCTCTGTTACAGCACAGTGTTAACACACTGCTCCTCTGTTACAGCACAGAGTTAACACACTGCTCCTCTGTTACAGCACAGAGTTAACACACTGCTCCTCTGTTACAGCACAGAGTTAACACACTGCTCCACTGTTACAGCACAGAGTTAACACACTGCTCCTCTGTTACAGCACAGAGTTAACACACTGCTCCTCTGTTACAGCAAAGTGTTAACACACTGCTCCTCTGTTACAGCACAGTGTTAACACCCTGCTCCTCTGTTACAGCACAGAGTTAACACACTGCTCCTCTGTTACAGCACAGAGTTAACACACTGCTCCTCTGTTACAGCACAGAGTTAACACACTGCTCCTCTGTTACAGCACAGTGTTAACACATTGCTCCTCTGTTACAGCACAGAGTTAACACACTGCTCCTCTGTTACAGCACAGAGTTAACACACTGCTCCTCTGTTACAGCACAGAGTTAACACACTGCTCCTCTGTTACAGCACAGAGTTAACACACTGCTCCACTGTTACAGCACAGAGTTAACACACTGCTCCTCTGTTACAGCACAGTGTTAACACACTGCTCCTCTGTTACAGCACAGAGTTAACACACTGCTCCTCTGTTACAGCACGGTGTTAACACACTGCTCCTCTGTTACAGCACAGAGTTAACACACTGCCCCTCTGTTACAGCACAGTGTTAAAACACTGCTCCTCTGTTACAGTACAGAGTTAACACACTGCTCCTCTGTTACAGCACAGAGTTAACACACTGCTCCTCTGTTACAGCACAGTGTTAACACATTGCTCCTCTGTTACAGCACAGAGTTAACACACTGCTCCTCTGTTACAGCACAGAGTTAACACACTGCTCCTCTGTTACAGCACAGAGTTAACACACTGCTCCTCTGTTACAGCACAGAGTTAACACACTGCTCCTCTGTTACAGCACACAGTTAACACACTGCTCCACTGTTACAGCACAGAGTTAACACACTGCTCATCTGTTACAGCACAGTGTTAACACACTGCTCCTCTGTTACAGCACAGAGTTAACACACTGCCCCTCTGTTACAGCACAGAGTTAACACACTGCTCCTCTGTTACAGCACAGAGTTAACACACTGCTCCACTGTTACAGCACAGAGTTAACACACTGCTCCTCTGTTACAGCACAGAGTTAACACACTGCTCCTCTGTTACAGCACAGTGTTAACACACTGCTCCTCTGTTACAGCACAGAGTTAACACACTGCTCCTCTGTTACAGCACAGAGTTAACACACTGCTCCTCTGTTACAGCACAGAGTTAACACACTGCTCCACTGTTACAGCACAGAGTTAACACACTGCTCCTCTGTTACAGCACAGAGTTAACACACTGCTCCTCTGTTACAGCACAGAGTTAACACACTGCTCCACTGTTACAGCACAGAGTTAACACACTGCTCCTCTGTTACAGGGTTATAAGAAGCGGGACTATTACATTGCAACACAAGGTAAGCCTCGCCTCCGACCCCGTTTCCAGCAATGAGGTGTATGAATTATAATCGACTGGCTTTGCCTCACTTCGCAGGTGGCGGCACTAACCCTCCCTCAAAACAATGGCCCTAGGTGCTGGCCCTGATCCGGTCTCTGCCTCGTCACTCGCCCTTGATGTGTTGGTGCTCTGGATCTGTGGAGACTGCGTTTACCTTAGCTGTAACATAGACAGGCTACCAACACTTAAAATAGTGTAACACTGTTTTATTAAGCTAGAAACTGTTGAGCATACTTTCACTGTGGGTTAACACGATGTTAGATTAAACTAAAGACCTATGCCTGTCCTAACCAGTCTATGCACTCAGCACATGGTGAGGATCTGTGCTGTAAGCTGTAAGCTCTGTCCTTCTGAGAGGCTGCATCCCGAATGAGTGGGAACCCCAATGCCCCCTGTCTTTATAGTGAGTCTGCTCTAACTGGTGATTGGCTGCGGTGTTGTGCATGTTGATTGGTCTTGCTGTGTGTCCATCAGTATGTGTGTCTGCACCATGATATACTGGTGTATATTATGACATCCCCTCTTTTATAAAAGAATGTATGTGTGTGGCAATAAATAATGTGTGGTGAGCATGTTCCTAACTACGTGTGGGGTGCGAAGACATATTTACAGGACCACGTACATGAGAACTAAGCTATTTACATGGGAAGGTGCCTGGTGCAGGGAAGCAGTGTGCAACAAGAGTAACGAGATCAACACTATATACAAACCAGGGAAACGATCAAACAAAGCACCAAAACAATTCAGAGAGTCCATAAATTCGAAAAGCTCATAAATTAAGTCTCTGAGGTGGGCGACGAATTCTGGTTGACTGCCTCAAGGGTGGGTCGAGAGCCGCCGGTTCAGGAGCGGGCTGGACTGCGTCAGAGTCAGGGGGATGCAGAATGACAGGGAGCTCTGCATAGTCCGTGGCAGGGTCAGCAGGAGGGCGAGGCGACACTGGAGGATCACGTGGCGAGCGCGGAATGAGACGAAGGGCGCGTCGATTGTGGCGCAGAATAGAGCCATCCGGTAGACGAACCAGGAACGAGCGGGGGGGCCGCCTGCCGAAGGACAACAGCGGTTGCAGACCAGCCCCCATCCGGAAGATGGACGCGGACGTTGTCATCTGGAGCCAGAGCAGGGAGATCAGCTGCACGGGAGTCATGAGCCGCCTTGTGCTGTGCACGAGACAGCTGCATGCGGCGAAGGACCGGAACGTGGTCGAGGTCTGGGACATGGATGGACGGCACCGTCGTCCTCAGGGTACGACCCATGAGCAGCTGGGCTGGCGTCAGGCCAGTGGACAGTGGGGCGGAGCGATAGGCCAGCAGGGCGAGGTAGAAATCGAACCCAGCATCGGCAGCCTTGCATAGGAGACGTTTGACGATATGTACTCCCTTCTCCGCTTTGCCGTTGGATTGGGGATACAGGGGACTGGACGTCACATGGGAAAATTGTACCGCCTGGCAAAGTTGGACCATTCCTGGCTGGCGAAGCAGGGGTCATTGTCCGACATAACCATGAGCGGGTTGCCGTGTCGAGCAAAGGTTTCTTTACATGCACGAATGACTGCAGACGAGGTGAGGTTGTGCAACCGTATCACCTCCGGGTAATTCGAAAAGTAGTCCACGATCAGGACATAGTCTCTACCCAGCGTGTGGAACAGGTCGATGCCCACCTTGGTCCATGGTGACGTGACCAACTCATGGGGCTGCAGGGTCTCACGTGGTTGGGCCGGCTGGAAGCGCTGACAAGTGGGGCAGTTGAGCACTGTGTTGGCGATGTCCTCATTAATGCCGGGCCAGTACACTGCCTCTCGGGCCGGTCGGCGGCACTTTTCCACGCCAAGGTGGCCCTCGTGTAGTTGTTCCAGGACAAGCTGGCGCATGCTATGCGGGATGACAATGCGGTCCAGTTTTAGGAGAACCCCGTCTACTACTGTCAGATCATCTCTGACATTATAGAACTGAGGGCATTGGCCCTTGAGCCACCCGTCCGTTAGGTGGCGCATGACTCGCTGTAGCAAGGGGTCACCCGCCGTCTCGCAGCGAATTTGGACGAGGCGTTCATCCGAGGCAGGTAGATTGGAGGCCGCAAATGCCACATGGGCGTCAACCTGGCAGACAAATCCTGCTGGGTCACATTGAGTGTTGACTGCCCTGGAGAGAGCGTCAGCAACGATGAGGTCTTTGCCCGGGGTGTATACCAGCTGGAAGTCGTATCGCCGGAGCTTGAGAAGAATACGCTGGAGGGGAGGCGTCATGTCGTTCAAGTCTTTCTGTATTATATTGACCAGCGGGCGATGGTCGGTCTCGACGGTGAATTGAGGAAATCCGCAGACATAATCGTGAAACTTAACCACACCGGTCAGAAGGCCCAGGCACTCCTTTTCTATCTGCGCGTAGCGCTGCTCCGTGGGGGTCATCGCACGTGACGCATATGCAACGGGGGCCCATGATGAGGCCTCATCACGTTGAAGGAGCACTGCCCCAATGTCGGATTGACTGCCATTGGTCAAAATTTTGGTCTCCTTTGCTGGATCAAAGAAAGCTAAGACCGGGGCCGCGGTCAGTTTGGTTTTGAGTTCTCTCCATTCACGCTCGTGGGCAGGGAGCCATTGGAAGTCTGTCGTCTTCCTGACCAGGTTCCTGAGAGCCGTAGTATGAGAGGCGAGGTTAGGGATGAATTTCCCTAAAAAATTGCCATGCCCAGAAATCGGAGGACCGCCTTCTTGTCCTCTGGTGTCTTCTTAGCTGTGATGGCAGCTACCTTGTCCGCATCCGGCTGCACACCCAATTGGGAGAGGGTGGTTTGTGGAGGAGCTGTTGTCAAGTGACACTTAAACCCGAAACACTTCTTCAGTATTTCCCTCGCTACCCCCTCATCTAACCAAAAAAAACCCAACCGCTGTAAAGATCCCAGCCGAGAGGGAGGCTCGAGGGCAGGTAGAAGCTGAATCATGACATCATAGTCTGCAGGTAAGTGATTGACTGGTGACTGGATAGAGCAGGGACAGGAATGGTTGTTGCAGGTGCCGGGGTTTAGATATTTCAGTAAGCTCAGGGAAGGTGGTAAAAGAGGGGGAGGGGTGGCATTGTTAGTCAAGGACAGTATTACGGTGGCAGAAAGGACGTTTGATGAGGACTCGTCTACTGAGGTAGTATGGGCTGAGGTTAGAAACAGGAAAGGAGAGGTCACCGTGTTAGGGGTTTTCTATCGGCCTCCGAAAAGTTCCAGAGATATAGAGGAAAGGATTGCAAAGATGATTCTGGATAGGAGCGAAAGCAACAGGGTAGTTGTTATGGGGGACTTTAACTTTCCAAATATTGACTGGAAACGCTATAGTTCGAGTACTTTCGATGGGTCCGTTTTTGTCCAATGTGTGCAGGAGGGTTTCCTGACACAGTATGTAGATAGGCCAATGAGAGGCAAGGCCATATTGGATTTGGTACTGGGTAATGAACCAGGCCAGGTGTTAGATTTGGAGGAAGGTGAGCACTTTTGTGATAGTGACTGCAATTCGATTACGTTTACTTTAGTGATGGAAAGGCATAGTTATATACCGCAGGGCAAGAGTTATATCTGGGGGAAAGGCAATTATGATGCGATGAGGCAAGACTTAGGATGCATCAGATGGAGAGGAAAACTGCAGGGGATGGGCACAATGGAAATGTGGAGCTTGTTCAAGGAACAGCTACTGCGTGTCCTTGATAAGTATGTACCTGTCAGGCAGGGAGGAAGTGGGCGAGCAAGGGAACCGTGGTTTACTAAAGTAGTCGAAACATTTGTCAAGAGGGAGAAGGAGGCTTATGTAAAGATGAGACGTGAAGGTTCAGTTAGGGCACTCGAGAGTTACAAGTTAGCTAGGAAGGACCTAAAGAGAGAGCTAAGACGAGCTAGGAGGGGACATGAGAAGTCTTTGGCAGGTAGGATCAAGGAGAACCCTAAAGCTTTCTATAGATATGTCAGGAATAAAAGAATGACTAGGGTAAGAGTGGGGCCAGTCAAGGACAGTAGTGGGAAGTTGTGCGTGGAGTCTGAGGAGATAGGAGAGGTGCTAAATGAATATTTTTCGTCAGTATCCACACAGGAAAAAGACAATGTTGTCGAGGAGACTACTGAGATTCAGGCTACTAGGCTAGAAGGGCTTGAGGTTCATAAGGAGGAGGTGTTAGCAATTCTGGAAAGTGTGAAAATAGATAAGTCACCTGGGCCAGATGGGATTTATCCTAGGATTCTCTGGGAAGCTCGGGAGGAGATTGCTGAGCCTTTCGCTTTGATCTTTAAGTCATCTTTGTCTACAGGAATAGTGCCAGAAGACTGGAGGATGGCAACTGTTGTCCCCTTGTTCAAGAAGGGGAGTAGAGACAACCCCGGTAACTATAGACCAGTGAGCCTTACTTCTGTTGTGGGCAAAATCTTGGAAAGATTTATAAGAGATAGGATGTATAATCATCTGGAAAGGAATAATTTGATTAGAGATAGTCAACACGGTTTTGTGAAGGGTAGGTCGTGCCTCACAAACCTTATTGAGTTCTTTGAGAAGGTGACCAAACAGGTGGATGAGGGTAAAGCAGTTGATGTGGTGTATATGGATTTCAGTAAAGCGTTTGATAAGGTTCCCCACGGTAGGCTACTGCAGAAAATACGGAGGAATGGGATTCAGGGTGATAGATGCATGTTTGGATCAGAAATTGGCTAGCTGGAAGAAGACAAAGGGTGGTGGTTGATGGGAAATGTTCAGACTGGAGTCCAGTTACTAGTGGTGTACCACAAGGATCTGATTTGGGGCCACTGCTGTTTGTCATTTTTATAAATGACCTGGAGGAGGGCGTAGAAGGATGGGTGAGTAAATTTTCAGATGACACTAAAGTCGGTGGAGTTGTGGACAGTGCGGAAGGATGTTACAAGTTACAGAGGGACATAGATAAGCTGCAGCGCTGGGCTGAGAGATGGCAAATGGAGTTTAATGCAGAAAAATGTGAGGTGATTCATTTTGGAAGGAATAACAGGAAGACAGAGTACTGGGCTAATGGTAAGATTCTTGGCAGTGTGGATGAACAGAGAGATCTCGGTGTCAATGTACATAGATCCCTGGAAGTTGCCACCCAGGTTGAGAGGGTTGTTAAGAAGGCGTACGGTGTGTTAGCTTTTATTGGTAGAGGGATTGAGTTTCGGAGCCATGAGGTCATGTTGCAGCTGTACAAAACTCTGGTGCGGCCGCATTTGAAGTATTGCGTGCAATTCTGGTCGTCGCATTATAGGAAGGATGTGGAAGCATTGGAAAGGGTGCAGAGGAGATTTGCCAGAATGTTGCCTGGTATGGAGGGAAGATCTTATGAGGAAAGGCCGAGGGATTTGAGGCTGTTTTCGTTAGAGAGAAGAAGGTTAAGAGGTGACTTAATTGAGGCATACAAGATGATCAGAGGATTGGTTAGGGTGGACAGTGAGAGCCTTTTTCCTCCAATGGTGATGTCTAGCACGAGGGGACATAGCTTTAAATTGAGGGGAGATAGATATAAGACAGATGTCAGAGGTAGGTTCTTTACTCAGAGAGTAGTAAGGGCGTGGAATGCCCTGCCTGCAACAGTAGTGGACTCGCCAACACTAAGGGCATTCAAATGGTCATTGGATAGACATATGGACGAGAAGGGAATAGTGTAGATGGGCTTTAGAGTGGTTTCACAGGTCGGCGCAACATTGAGGGCCGAAGGGCCTGTCCTGCGCTGTAATGTTCTATGGTCCCCGAGGAACTTAATTTCTGTCTGACCAAAAGGGCATTTGGCCCTGTTGAGGCGGAGGCCAAGCTCATGTATACGTCTGAATACGCGCTGGAGGCGACTAACATGCTCCTGCAGGGTGGTGGACCAGATGATTATGTCATCGACATAGACGCGAACACCTTCAATACCTTCCATCATTTGTTCCATAATCCTATGGAACACTTCTGATGCAGAGATGATCCCAAACGGCATCCTGTTGTAACAATATCTTCCAAAGGGGGTATTAAATGTGCAAAGTTTCCTGCTGGATTTATCGAGCTGGATTTACCAGAATCCTTTTGAGGCGGCGAGTTTGGTAAAGAGCTTGGCGCGAGCCATCTCACATGCGAGCTCTTCACGCTTGGGAATTGGATAGTGCTCTCTCATAATATTGCGATTTAGATCCTTGGGATCAATGCAAATTCTCAATTCGCCAGAAGGCTTTTTTACACATACCATGGAGCTGACCCAGTCGGTCGGTTCCGTGACTTTGGAAATCACTCCTTGGTTCTGAAGGTCCTGCAGCTGCTGCTTGAGGCGGTCCTTAAGATGTGCTGGGACCCTGCGAGGTGCGTGCACCACAGGCGTGGCATTCGGTTTTAATAAAATCCTGTAGGTGTACGGGAGCGTGCCCATGCCCTCGAAGACGTTGTGGTGCTGGTTGATAATGGCGTCGAGCTGCGTCCTGAAGTCGGTGTCCTGAAAGGCAGACGTGTCAGCAGGAGAGAGAGAGTGAACTCTCTGAACTAGGTTCAACAGCTTGCATGCCTGCGCGCCAAGCAGGGAGGCTTTCGAGGAGCCCACGATTTCAAAGGGAAGGATGGTTTTGCGTGACCTGTGCGTCACTTCAAGTTGGCACGAGCCGCCGGCAGCAATGGCATTGCCATTGTAATCCAGTAGCTGGTAGGCTGATGGCAGGATGGCTGGTTTAACACGAAGGCTTTGGCGGTCAGACCGCACAATGAGATTGGCGGAGGCACCAGTGTCCAGGCGGAATCGTATTTGGGACCGGTTGACCATAAGGGTGGCACACCACTCATCGTCCGGATCGATGCTGTGTACCGATAGAGGCTGGATTCTTTGCTTCGGGGACACCCTGTTTTTTGGGACGATACCGACTCGAAAAGGTACCTTCGGATCCTCGGTGTCAATATCGGGTAGCAGGTCCGAATCAGGCTCGGTGACCGTGGGTTGAATGGCCCGGACATTCCTGCGAGGCTGGCTGGAGCGACGAGGGTTGACAGGCCGAGCTGATCGGCATAAAGCAGCATAGTGGCCAAGTTTGCCTCATCTCAGGCATCGTCGGGATTTGGCAGGGCATTGCCGCTTTAAATGTCAGTACGCTCGCTGCGCCACCGCCCATGCGCGGTGCGGTCATACGTGGTGCGCGCCTGCGCAGTACGTTCGTCAACGTCGCCGTCCCCTCGTTCGGTGCGCACAAGCGCGGGAGTCCGCAAAAAGCGCACGAAATGGCCGCCCTCCTCCAAGCTGAGGCCCTGGAGTTGCTCGATTGCTTGGACCCGTTCTGCCTCGTGGGGACCTTGCCGCGCCGTTTCAGCTGCTTGGATGTGGGAATACCGACTAGTGGTGTGATCGTGTAGCACGCAGGTCTCGATGGCGGTCGCTAGGGTGAGCTGCTTTACCCCGAGGAGCTGCTGGCGTAGGGGGTCTGACTGAACACCGAAAACAATCTGGTCGCGTATCATGGAGTCGGAGGTGGGCCCGTAATTACAAGACTGCGCAAGGATGCGGAGGTGGGTGAGAAAGGACTGGAAAGGTTCATCCTTACCCTGCAAACGCTGTTGGAATACATAGCGCTCGAAACTTTCATTCACCTCTATGTCGCAGTGACTGTCAAACTTGAGGAGGACCGTCTTGAATTTTGATTTATCTTCACCATCAGCAAAGGTGAGAGAATTGAAAATGTGGATGGCCTGGTCCCCGGTCGTGGATAGGAAGAGAGAGATCTTCCTGGTGTCTGAGGCAGCTTCCCGGTCTGTGGCTTCCAGGTAGAGCTGGAAGCGGTGTTTGAATATCTTCCAGTTGGCCCCAGGTGACCGGTGATGCGGAGCGGCGGCGGCGGGCGGACGCTGTCCATTTTGCAGGATGGCTGTATGCTGGGGGAAGGCAGATCACTTGCAGGTAGGTCTAAGAAGTTCTAACATCCCTCAACTTGGGGGGGATAAGGTGGAGAAGTAGGCTGCAAGTGTTGGGCACACTGGATAAGTGGAGCTTGTTCAAGGATCAGCTACTGCGTGTTCTTGATAAGTATGTACCGGTCAGGCAGGGAGGAAGGCGTCGAGCGAGGGAACCGTGGTTTACCAAGGAAGTGGAATCTCTTGTTAAGAGGAAGAAGGAGGCCTATGTGAAGATGAGGTGTGAAGTTTCGGTTGGGGCGATGGATAGTTACAAGGTAGCGAGGAAGGATCTAAAGAGAGAGCTAAGACGAGCAAGGAGGGGACATGAGAAGTATTTGGCAGGAAGCATCAAGGAAAACCCAAAAGCTTTCTATAGGTATGTCAGGAATAAGCGAATGACTAGGGAAAGAGTAGGACCAGTCAAGGACAGGGATGGGAAATTGTGTGTGGAGTCTGAAGAGATAGGCGAGATACTAAATGAATATTTTTCGTCAGTATTCACTCAGGAAAAAGATAATGTTGTGGAGGAGAATGCTGAGCCCCAGGCTAATAGAATAGATGGCATTGAGGTACGTAGGGAAGAGGTGTTGGCAATTCTGGACAGGCTGAAAATAGATAAGTCCCCGGGACCTGATGGGATTTATCCTAGGATTCTCAGGGAGGCCAGGGAAGAGATTGCTGGACCTTTGGCTTTGATTTTTATGTCATCATTGGCTACAGGAATAGTGCCAGAGGACTGGAGGACAGCAAATGTGGTCCCTTTGTTCAAAAAGGGGAGCAGAGACAACCCCGGCAACTATAGACCGGTGAGCCTCACGTCTGTAGTGGGTAAAGTCTTGGAGGGGATTATAAGAGACAAGATTTATAATCATCTAGATAGGAATAATATGATCAGGGATAGTCAGCATGGCTTTGTGAAGGGTAGGTCATGCCTCACAAACCTTATCGAGTTCTTTGAGAAGGTGACTGAACAGGTAGACGAGGGTAGAGCAGTTGATGTGGTGTATATGGATTTCAGCAAAGCGTTTGATAAGGTTCCCCACGATAGGCTATTGCAAAAAATACAGAGGCTGGGGATTGAGGGTGATTTAGAGATGTGGATCAGAAATTGGCTAGCTGAAAGAAGACAGAGGGTGGTGGTTGATGGGATATGTTCAGAATGGAGTACAGTCACAAGTGGAGTACCACAAGGATCTGTTCTGGGGCCGTTGCTGTTTGTCATTTTTATCAATGACCTAGAGGAAGGCGCAGAAGGGTGGGTGAGCAAATTTGCAGACGATACTAAAGTCGGTGGTGTTGTCGATAGTGTGGAAGGATGTAGCAGGTTACAGAGGGATATAGATAAGCTGCAGAGCTGGGCTGAGAGGTGGCAAATGGAGTTTAATGTAGAGAAGTGTGAGGTGATTCACTTTGGAAGGAATAACAGGAATGCGGAATATTTGGCTAATGGTAAAGTTCTTGAAAGTGTGGATGAGCAGAGGGATCTAGGTGTCCATGTACATAGATCCCTGAAAGTTGCCACCCAGGTTGATAGGGTTGTGAAGAAGGCCTATGGAGTGTTGGCCTTTATTGGTAGAGGGATTGAGTTCCGGAGTCGGGAGGTCATGTTGCAGCTGTACAGAACTCTGGTACGGCCGCATTTGGAGTATTGCGTACAGTTCTGGTCACCGCATTATAGGAAGGACGTGGAGGCTTTGGAGCGGGTGCAGAGGAGATTTACCAGGATGTTGCCTGGTATGGAGGGAAAATCTTATGAGGAAAGGCTGATGGACTTGAGGTTGTTTTCGTTGGAGAGAAGAAGGTTAAGAGGAGACTTAATAGAGGCATACAAAATGATCAGGGGGTTGGATAGGGTGGACAGTGAGAGCCTTCTCCCGCGGATGGAAATGGCTGGCATGAGGGGACATAGCTTTAAACTGAGGGGTAATAGATATAGGACGGAGGTCAGAGGTAGGTTCTTTACGCAAAGAGTAGTGAGGCCGTGGAATGCCCTACCTGCTACAGTAGTGAACTCGCCAACATTGAGGGCATTTAAAAGTTTATTGGATAAACATATGGATGATAATGGCATAGTGTAGGTTAGCTGGCTTTTGTTTCGGTGCAACATCGTGGGCCGAAGGGCCTGTACTGCGCTGTATCGTTCTATGTTCTATGTTCTATGTTCTAACTCCTGGTATCATGTTGTGTTGGGTGCTCTGGATCCCTGGAACACATACAGGCTACCAACACTTAAAATAGTGCAACACTATTTTATTAAGCTAGAAACTGTGAAAAAGCTACTTTCACTGTGGGTTAACACAATGTTAGATTAAACTAAAGACCTATGCCTGTCCTAACCAGTCTATGCACTCAGCACATGGTGAAGATCTGTGCTGTAAGCTGTAAGCTCTGTCCTTCTGAGAGGCTGCATCCCGAATCAGCGGGAAAATTGATGCCCTCTGTCTTTATAGTGAGTGTGCTCTAACTGGTGATTGGCTGCGGTGTTGTGTGTGTTGATTGGTCCCGCTGTGTGTCCATCAGTGTGTGTCTGCACCATGATATACTGGTGTATATTATGACACCCCTCAGACCCACACACTCCTCACCCATCACTCCCAACCCACCCTCCCCCTCACTTCACATCCCTCTCCCTCCCTTCCCCTCAATTTCCATCCCGCCCTGTCCCTCACTCTTTACCCAGGCCTCCCTGTCCCTCCCCCTCACTCCACTCCCTCCCCCTCACTCCACTCCCTCCCCCTCACTCCACTCCCTCCCCCTCACTCCACTCCCTCCCCCTCACTCCACTCCCTCCCCCTCACTCCACTCCCTCCCCCTCACTCCACTCCCTCCCCCTCACTCCACTCCCTCCCCCTCACTCCACTCCCTCCCCCTCACTCCACTCCCTCCCCCTCACTCCACTCCCTCCCCCTCACTCCTTTCCCTCCCCCTCACTCCACTCCCTCCCCCTCACTCCACTCCCTCCCCCTCACTCCACTCCCTCCCCCTCACTCCACTCCCTCCCCCTCACTCCACTCCCTCCCCCTCACTCCACTCCCTCCCCCTCACTCCACTCCCTCCCCCTCGCTCCACTCCCTCCCCCTCACTCCTGGATCCTCACTCCTCTTTACTCAGCCTCTTTCCCACCCCTCAGTCCCATTCCCTCCCTGTGCCTCACTCCCAGCCCCTCACACCCTTCCGTCCACACTCGTGCCCCCCGAGACCCCCGGGCCTGTCTCTTTCTTCACTGTTTTGGGATATTCCGAGAATCTGACAGGAAATGTTCCGGATTGTTCTAGGTCCTCTCTGTCACACCATCGCGGATTTCTGGGAAATGGTTTGGCAGGAAAATTCCACCATCATCGTCATGCTGACCAACCTCACAGAACAGGAGAGGGTGAGTGACCCTGCCTCCTGACCCTGCCCACTGACCCTGCCCCCTGACCCTGCCTCCTGACCCTGCCTCCTGACCCTGCCTCCTGACCCTGCCCACTGACCCTGCCCACTGACCCTGCCTCCTGACCCTGCCTCCTGACCCTGCCTCCTGACCCTGCCCACTGACCCTGCCTCCTGACCCTGCCCTCTGACCCTGCCTCCTGACCCTGCCCACTGACCCTGCCCACTGACCCTGCCCACTGACCCTGCCTCCTGACCCTGCCTCCTGACCCTGCCTCCTGACCCTGCCTCCTGACCCTGCCTCCTGACCCTGCCCACTGACCCTGCCCACTGACCCTGCCCACTGACCCTGCCCACTGACCCTGCCCCCTGACCCTGCCTCCTGACCCTGCCTCCTGACCCTGCCTCCTGACCCTGCCTCCTGACCCTGCCCACTGACCCTGCCCCCTGACCCTGCCTCCTGACCCTGCCTCCTGACCCTGCCTCCTGACCCTGCCTCCTGACCCTGCCTCATGACCCTGCCTCATGACCCTGCCCACTGACCCTGCCTCCTGACCCTGCCTCCTGACCCTGCCCACTGACCCTGCCTCCTGACCCTGCCTCCTGACCCTGCCTCATGACCCTGCCCACTGACCCTGCCCACTGACCCTGCCCACTGACCCTGCCTCCTGACCCTGCCCACTGACCCTGCCTCCTGACCCTGCCTCCTGACCCTGCCTCCTGACCCTGCCTCCTGACCCTGCCCACTGACCCTGCCTCCTGACCCTGCCCACTGACCCTGCCTCCTGACCCTGCCTCCTGACCCTGCCCACTGACCCTGCCCACTGACCCTGCCTCCTGACCCTGCCTCCTGACCCTGCCCACTGACCCTGCCTCCTGACCCTGCCTCCTGACCCTGCCCACTGACCCTGCCTCCTGACCCTGCCTCCTGACCCCGCCTCCTGACCCTGCCCACTGACCCTGCCCACTGACCCTGCCCACTGACCCTGCCCACTGACCCTGCCCACTGACCCTGCCTCCTGACCCTGCCCACTGACCCTGCCCACTGACCCTGCCCACTGACCCTGCCCACTGACCCTGCCTCATGACCCTGCCCACTGACCCTGCCTCTTGACCCTGCCCACTGACCCTACCGCCTGACCCTGCCCACTGCCCCTACCGCCTGACCTCACCCTCTGACCCTGCCCTCTGGCCCTGCCCCTGCCCTCTAACCCTGCCCTCTGACCCCGCCCTCTTACCCTTCCCCCTGACCCCGCCCTCTGACCTTGATCCCACCTTCTGACCCTGACCCCACTCTCTCACCCCACTCTCTGACCCTGACCACACCCTCTGACCCCTGTCTGGTCTTCGCAGCCCAAGTGTGAACAGTATTGGCCCAACGAGCTCCAGAGCCAGAAATACGGAGATTTCACCGTCACCTTCACAGGACAAGAGAGTCAGAGGTCAAAAGCCTTTATCGTCAGAACCCTGCAACTACTAAAGGTGAGGGGGCACTCCATGGGGCAGGGGCCACTCCCTGGGGCAGGGGCGCACTCCCTGGGGCAGGGGCGCACTCCCTGGGGCAGGGGGGCACTCCCTGGGGCAGGGGGGCACTCCCTGGGGCAGGGGCGCACTCCCTGGGGCGGATGGGTGGCTCCCTGGGGCAGGGGGGGTGGCTCCCCAGGGGGGGGGGGGGGGTGCGGGTGATGTCTCCCCAGGGTGGGTGAGTCTTCCCGGGGGGGGGGAGGGATGATTCCCCAAGGGGGAAGAAGGGTTACCATGACTCCCACACCTCTCTCTCTGTCTCTCTCTGTCTCTCTCTGTGTCTCTCTCTGTGTATCTCTCTGTGTCTCTCTCTCTGTCTCTCTGTCTCTCCCTCTGTCCCTCTCTCTCTGTCTCTCTCTCTGTCTCTCGCTCTCTGTCTCTCTCTCTCTGTCTCTCTCCCTCTGTCTCTCTCATCTCTCTCTGTCTCTCTCTCTCTCTCTGTCTCTCGCTCTTTGTCTCTCTCTCTCTCTCTCTCTGTCTCTTTCTCTCTGTCTCTCTCTCTGTCTGTCTCTCACTCTGTCTCTTTCTCTCTCACTCTCTGTCTCTCTCTCTGTCTCTCTCCATCTGTCTCTGTATCTCTCTCTGTCTCTCTCTGTCTCTCTCTCTGTCTCTCTCCCTCTGTCTCTCTCTCTCTGTCTCTCTGTCTCTCTCCCTCTCTCTCTCTCTGTCTCTCTCTCTCTGTCTCTCTCTGTCTCTCTCTCTGTCTCTCGCTCTCTGTCTCTCGCTCTCTGTCTCTCGCTCTCTCCCTCTGTCTCTCTCTGTCTCTCTCTCTGTCTCTCGCTCTCTGTCTCTTTCTCTCTGTCTCTCTGTGTCTCTCTCTGTCTGTCTCTCACTCTGTCTCTTTCTCTCTCACTCTCTGTCTCTCTCCCTCTGTCTCTCTCTGTCTCTCTCTGTGTCTCTCGCTCTCTGTCTCTCTCTCTGTCTCTCACTCTGTCTCTTTCTCTCTCACTCTCTCTCTCTCTGTCTTTCTCTCTCTTTCTCTGTCTGTCTCTCGCTCTCTCTGTCTCTCTCTCTCGCTCTCTGTCTCTCTGTCTCTCTTCTGTCTGTCTCTCACTCTGTCTCTTTCTCTCTCACTCTCTGTCTCTCTCTGTCTCTCTCCCTCTGTCTCTCTCTGTCTCTCGCTCTCTGTCTCTCGCTCTCTGTCTCTCGCTCTCTGTCTCTCGCTCTCTGTCTCTCTGTCTCTCTCTCTGTCTCTCACTCTGTCTCTTTCTCTCTCACTCTCTGTCTCTCTCTGTCTCTCTCTCTCTCTCTCTGTCTTTCTCTCTCTTTCTCTGTCTGTCTCTCGCTCTCGCTCTCTCTGTCGATCTCTCTCTGTCACTCTCTTGCTCTCCCCCTCTCTCTCTCTGTGTCTCTCTCTCCCTCCCTGTGTGTCTGTCTGTTTCTCTCTCTGTCTCTCCCTTTCTATGTCTCTCTCTCTCTCTCTCGTCTCGCCTCTGTCCATGTCTCTCCCACTCCCTGCCTCTTGTCCACTCACTCCCCTCTTTCTCTCACCATCTCTCTCGCCCCTGACTCTCCCCTCTCTCTCTCTCCCCTGTGTAAGGAACCTCTTTTAAATCCGTTTCTGACCCTTATTTCCCTTTTGAATTGTTTCAATTCTGCCGACTGTGCTTTTAACTTTTGTATCTGGATGATGACTGAAACGCCCCCAGTTTAATGAGCTGTTTGGATTGGCCCAAGTACCCTGCTCGGCCCGGTCTGTTATGTGGCATAGTGCCGTGATGTCATTTTTTTAAAAAATCTTAGAGTAGCCAATTCTTTTTTTCCAATTAAGGGGCAATTTAGTGTGGCCAATCCCCCCACCCGGCACATCCTTGTGTTGTGGGGGTGAGACCCACGCAGACACGGGGAGAATGTGCAAACTCCACACGGACAGTGACCCAGAGTCGGGATCGAACCTGGGTCCTCAGCGCCGAGAGGCAGCAGTGCTAACCACTGCGCCACCGTGCTGCCCTGCAGTGATGTCATTTTGATGGACCCGGCTAGCAGCCAATCAAATCTTCTGAAATTCCAGGACAGATCCAGATCTGGATTGTGACTGGTGGGGCACTGCAGACGCTTCTGGACAGAAGGCAGACTCCAGATGAAATGTAGTCCAGGACAGAGCCGGTTGGAACTCTCTCTATCAGCTAAGGCTGGTGTTTAGCGACTGATTAACAGGCTGCAACAGTCTATCCAGCCTGCGATGGACAGGCTGGGGGGCTAAGTCTCTCTCTCATCTGATGACTTGTGACTAAATCCCTTTGTGTTTCTGCACAGCCTGGGAGGTGCTGCCAAGGAGTCATTTCCATAAGACCATGAGACATAGGAGTGGAAGTGAGGCCATTCGGCCCATCGAGTCCACTCCACCATTCAATCATGGCTGATTTCAACTCCATTTACCCGCTCTCTCTCTCCATAGCCCTTAATTCCTCGAGAAATCAAGAATTTATCAACTTCTGTCTTAAAGACACTCAACGTCCCGGCCTCCACCGCCCTCTGTGGCAATGAATTCCACAGACCCACCACTCGATGGCTGAAGAAATTTCTCCTCATCTCTGTTCTAAAGTGACTCCCTTTTATTCTAAGGCTGTGCCCCCGGGTCCTAGTCTCCCCTGATAATGGAAACAACTTCCCTACGTCCACCCTATCTAAGCCATTCATTATCTTGTAAGTTTCTATTAGATCTCCCCTCAACCTCCTAAACTCCAATGAATATAATCCCAGGATCCTCAGACGTTCATCGTATGTTAGGCCTACCATTCCTGAGATCATCCGTGTGAATCTCCGCTGGACCCGCTCCAGTGCCAGTATGTCCTTCCTGAGGTGTGGGGCCCAAAATTGCTCACAGTATTCTAAATGGGGCCTAACTAATGCTTTATAAAGCTTCAGAAATACATCCCTGCTTTTATATTCCATGCCTCTTGAGATGAATGACAACATTGCATTTGCTTTCTTAATTACGGACTCAACCTGCAAGTTTACCTTTAGAGAATCCTGGACTCGGACTCCCAAGTCCCTTTGCACTTCAGCATTATGAATTTTGTCACCGTTTAGAAAATAGTCCATGCCTCTATTCTTTTTTCCAAAGTGCAAGACCTCGCACTTGCCCACGTTGAATTTCATCAGCCATTTCTTGGACCACTCTCCTAAACTGTCTAAATCTTTCTGCAGCCTCCCCACCTCCTCCATACTACCTGCCCCTCCACCTATCTTTGTATCATCGGCAAACTTAGCCAGAATGCCCTCAGTCCCGTCATCTAGATCGTTAATATATAAAGAGAACAGCTGTGGCCCCAACACTGAACCCTGCGGGACACCACTCATCACCGGTTGCCATTCCAAAAAAGAACCTTTTATCCCAACTCTCTGCCTTCTGCCTGACAGCCAATCGTCAATCCATGTTAGTACCTTGCCTCGAATACCATGGGCCCTTATTTTACTCAGCAGTCTCCCGTGAGGCACCTTATCAAAGGCCTTTTGGAAGTCAAGATAGATAACATCCATTGGCTCTCCTTGGTCTAACCTATTTGTTATCTCTTCAAAGAACTCTAACAGGTTTGTCAGGCACGACCTCCCCTTACTAAATCCATGCTGACTTGTCCTAATCTGACCCTGCACTTCCAAGAATTTAGAAATCTCATCCTTAACGATGGATTCTAGAATCTTGCCAACAACCGAGGTTAGGCTAATTGGCCTATCATTTTCCATCTTTTTCCTTGTTCCCTTCTTGAACAGGGGGGTTACAACAGCGATTTTCCAATCCTCTGGGACTTTCCCGGACTCCAGTGACTTTTGAAAGATCATAACTAACGCCTCCACTATTTCTTCAGCTATCTCCTTTAGAACTCTAGGTTGTAGCCCACCTGGGCCCGGAGGAGATTTGTCAATTTTTAGACCTCTTAGTTTCTCTAGCACTTTCTCCTTTGTGATGGCTACCATATTCAACTCTGTCCCCTGACTCTCCGGAATTGTTGGGATATTACTCATGTCTTCTACTGTGAAGACTGGCGCAAAGTACTTATTTAGTTCCTCAGCTATTTCCTTGTCTCCCATCACTAGATTACCAGCATCATTTTGGAGCAGCCCAATGTCTACTTTTGCCTCCCGTTTGTTTTTAATGTATTTAAAGAAACTTTTACTATCATTCCTAATGTTACTGGCTCGCCTACTTTCATATTTGATCCTCTCTTTCCTTATCTCTCTCTTTGTTATCCTCTGTTTGTTTTTGTAGCCTTCCCAATCTTCTGACTTCCCACTACTCTTTGCCACATTATAGGCTTTCTCTTTTGCTTTGATGCATTTCCTAACTTCCTTTGTCAGCCATGGCTGCCTAATCCCCCCCTCTGATAACCTTTCTTTTCTTTGGGATGAACCTCTGCACTGTGTCCTCAATTACTCCCAGAAACTCCTGCCATTGCTGTTCTACTGTCTTTCCCACTAGGCTCTGTTCCAGTCAATTTTCGTCAGTTCCTCCCTCATGCCCCTGTAGTTACCTTTCCATTCTGATCAGGCAACTGTGAAGCCAGAGTTGTGGATTCTCTCACTCCGTATGACCCTGCCCTCTTTCTGAAGGTTCAGGGAGAAGCCAGCTCTCTCAGTTTGACCTGCAGGAGGAGCCAGTCCAGCGCCACCTACAGGCACAGGGGCTGTTTGAAAACCCATTTAAAATTCTCTGGTTGAGAATCCTGGATTTCACTCAGTGAGGCTGATAGGCCATCTGGTGGACACAAGTTAGAATTGGAATGAATGGCTTAGATAGGGTGGACGTAGGGAAGTTGTTTCCATTATCAGGGGAGACTAGGACCCGGGGGCACAGCCTTAGAATAAAAGGGAGTCACTTTAGAACAGAGATGAGGAGAAATTTCTTCAGCCAGAGAGTGGTGGGTCTGTGGAATTCATTGCCACAGAGGGCGGTGGAGGCCGGGACGTTGAGTGTCTTTAAGACAGAAGTTGATAAATTCTTGATTTCTCGAGGAATTAAGGGATATGGAGAGAGAGCGGGTAAATGGAGTTGAAATCAGCCATGATTGAATGGTGGAGTGGACTCGATGGGCCGAATGGCCTTACTTCCGCTCCTATGTCTTATGGTCTTATGGAACAGAGCTGAGGCGGGATTCTTCTGTGTGAAAGCCCAGGTCAGTAAAAGTGAAAATGACTCCCCAGAGGACATTCTACAGCCTGCGGGTTCAATCTAGAAGGTCCGATCCAAGTGGAACACTTTATGTCCCAAGACTGTGCTGTACATTTCTTTGTTCTTTAAGATTGTAGTTTAGTCGGGCAGTATGGTCGGCATGGGCTTGGAGGGCCGAAGGGCCTGTTCCTGTGCTGTACATTTCTTTGTTCTTTGTTCTTAAGATCACTGACTCTAAAGACTAGAACCTCACCAGCAAAGATACTCATTTCCCATTCCCATTTTAATCCCCATCACTTTAATCCTTCCCTTCCTGTGTGTGTGTGTTTGGATAGAGGGTGGGAGGGTGTTTGGGGCGTAATTAGATTCAGATTAGCAGACTCTTGTTCCATTTTCACCGTTACATGTGAAACTCTTCTCGTTATAAGTAAACAATTCTTTTCTGTTTTATTACAAACCTGGGGCAGTCAAGGGTCAAAGATTCCACAAACTGTACACAAATTATTCCTGAATTCACTTTTGTTGGGACTCTGGGGTGTGTGGGGCTGGAAATGATCAGGCGCTCGCTCAGGGTGTCATAACAGCTGTCTGCCTCTCTTTCCTCCCCCTCCCCCTCCCATCCCACTCTCTCTCTCTCCCCCCTCCCCTCCCACTCTCTTTCTCTCTCCCCCCACTCTCTCTCTCTCCCCCCTCCCCTCCCACTCTCTCTCTGTCCCCCCTCCCCTCCCACTCTCTCTCTCTTTCCCCCTCCCTCCCACCCCTCTCTCTCTCTCCCCCTCCCCTCTCTCTCTCTCTCTCCCCCTCCCCTCCCACTCTCTCTCTCCCCCCTCCCCAACCACTCTCTCTCTCTTTCCCCCTCCCCTCCCACTCTCTCTCTCTCCCCCTCCCCCTCTCTCTTTCTCTCTCCCCCTCCCCCTCCCATTCTCTCTCTCCCCCTCTCCACTCCCACTCTCTCTCTCTCCCCCCTCTCCCCTCCCACTCTCTCTCCCCTTCCACTCCCACTCTCTCTCTCTCTCCCCCTCCCCCCCAATCTCTCTCTCTCTCCCCCTCCCCTCCCACTCTCTCTCTCTCCCCCCCTCCCCCCCCCAAATCTGTCTCTCTCCCCCCTCCCCTCCCACTCTCTCTCTCTCTCCCCCTCCCCTCCCACTCTCTCTCTCTCTCCCCCCTCCCCTCCCACTCTCTCTCTCCCCCCGCCCCTCCCACTCTCTCTCTCTTTCCCCCTCCCCTCCCACTCTCTCTCTCTCTCTTTCCCCCTCCCCTCCCACTCTCTCTCTCCCCCTCCCCTCCCACTCTCTCTCTCTCCCCCCTCCCCTCCCACTCTCTCTGTCCCCTCCTCCCCTCCCCACTCTCTCTCTCTCCCCCCTCCCCTCCCACTCTCTCTCTCTCCCCCCTCCCCTCCTACTCTCTCTCTCCCCCCTCTCCCCTCCCACTCTCTCTCACCCCCTCTCCCCTCCCACTCTCTCTCTCTCTTTCACACTCTCCCCCCTCCCACTTTCCCCCTCCCCTCCCACTCTCTCTCTCTCCCCTCCCCTCCCACTCTCTTTCTCTCTCCCCCCCACTCTCTCGCTCTCTCTCTCTCTCCCCCTCTCCCCTCCCACTCTCTCTCTCTCCCCCTCTCCCTCCCACTCTCTCTCTCTCCCCCTCTCCCCTCCCACTCTCTCTCTCTCCCCCTCTCCCCTCCCACTCTTTCTCTCTCCCCCTCTCCCCTCCCACTCTCTCTCTCTCTCCCCCCTCCTTCTCTCTCACCCCTCCCACTCTCTTTCCCTCTCCCCCCTCCTCTCTCTCTCTCCCCTCCCACTCTCTTTCTCTCTCCCCCCTCCCCTCCCACTCTCTCTCTCTCTCTCCCCCTCCCCTCCCACTCTCTCTCTCTCTCCCCCCCCTCTCTCTCTCTCCCCTCCCACTCTCTTTCTCTCTCCCCCCTCCCCTCCCACTCTCTCTCTCTCTCTCTCTCTCTCCCCCCCCCCTCTCTCCCCCTCTTCCCTCCCACTCTCTCGCTCCCCCTCTCCCATCCCACTCTCTAACTCTCTCAATGCCTCCCTCAGACTGGCTCCCAGTGTGTTCGGAAGGTTCGGCAATTCCATTATGTCCATTGGCCGGATCACAGCGTTCCACGGAATCAGATCTCAATCTATCGGCTCCTGAAATCCATCAACCAGCACCTCCCTCACCCTGGCCCTATGGTCATTCACTGCAGGTCAGATCAAACATCCAGCACTGGGCTGGGGGCTGCATGTACCCCTGGGGTCTGGGCTGGGAAACCCTGTGCCCCTGGGGTCTGGGCTTGGAAACCCTGTACCCCTGGGGTCTGGGCTGGGAAACCCTGTACCCCTGGGGTCTGGGCTGGGAAACCCTGTACCCCTGGGGTCTGGGCTGGGGGCTGCCTGTACCCCTGGGGTCTGGGCTGGGGGCTGCCTGTACCCCTGGGGTCTGGGCTGGGAAACCCTGTACCCCTGGGGTCTGGGCTTGGAAACCCTGTACCCCTGGGGTCTGGGCTGGGAAACCCTGTACCCCTGGGGTCTGGGCTGGGAACCCTGTACCCCTGGGGTCTGGGCTGGGGGCTGCCTGTACCCTCTGGGGTCTGGGCTGGGAAACCTCTGTACCCCTGGGGTCTGGGTTGGGAAACCCTGTACCCCTGGGATCTGGGCTGGGGGCTGAATGTACCCCTGTGGTCTGGGTTGGGAAACCCTGTACCCCTGGGGTTCGGGGTGGGGGCTGCCTGTACCCCTGGGGTCTGGGCTGGGAAACCCTGTACCCCTGGGGTCGGTGTTGGGAAACCCTGTACCCCTGTTGTCTGGGCTGAGAAACCCTGTACCCCTGGGGTCTGGGCTGGGGGCTGCATGTACCGATACAGCTGGTGTAGGAGGGAGGGTTTCCGTTATCTGGACCACTGGGAGCTCTTCCGGGGCAGGTGTGTCCTGTATAAGAAGGACAGGTTGCATCTAAACTGGAGAGGCATAAATATCCTGGCCGCGAGGTTTGCTAG